>NW_027136089.1:260000-271458 GCF_039906515.1 Pseudorca crassidens | reverse complement strand
TCTCGGGATCACCGATCCTTTCCAGGAATCCTCCAAATTCTCGGATCTGCAGCAGCTGGTTGCACGGTGGCTACCTATGGGGAATAGCAAGCGCTTCCACGAGGGGAAAGAAGCACATGAGAATTTTCTGCAAGAAAGCACAGGAACAGATAAGGGTTAAATGTACAGTGGAGCTCCTCGTCTTGGGACAACTAGGTATAGTCGTGGTGTCAACAGAGGTAAAGTTAATCTTTTACTCCCGAGAGCCTCGTGTGTGTGTGTGTGTGTGTGTGTGTGTGTGTGTGTGTGTGTGTGTGTGCGCGCGCGCGCGCGCGTGTGTACGTGGGTGGGTGGGTGTGGGTGGGTGTGCGGGTGTGTGTCTGAGACTCAGGCCCCCAGGGCCTCTGTTCTTTAGCTGGCAAGGCCTGTTTGGCCCTAGGCCACTCCCCAGTCCTTTTCCAAAATGTCTGTAGGTCTGTCTCATGCGTGCGTACGTACGTACGTACGTACGTACGTACCTACCTACCTACCTACCTACCTACCTACCTACCTACCTAGAGATCGACATGACCAGAGATTTCATAGCTTTCATTTAAAAACTTTTAGTCAGCCACGAAGCAGGTAGTGCAATCGAAAATTCGCTCTCTTGCTTATTTATAAAGAACCGTTGGAATAGGTGACGTTTATTTCCTCCGATGGCTAAGGCTTTTTATTATCTGTGGGGAAAGACTTTTAAGATTCGTGTTGGTCCCGAAGGAGACGGCGAATTAGTGTTTGGGTGAGGGAGCCCTTCCACCGGTTTGTATTCTTAAAGAGACCACTTCCCCCTCCCCTCCCCCGTTGTTATTTTTTGGGGTTTTTTTTTTGTTTGTTTGTTTCCGTTTTGGTTTTTCTGTTTTTTCTTTCTTTCTTTTTTTTTTTTTTTTTTCCTTCCCTTTGGTTTCAGGGTCTACCTCATCCAGTCCACTGGCCTTAGTCTCAGTCAGGCCATCGCAGGCTGTGTTCACATTTCGGAGGCGGTAGAGATGTGCAAGATCAAGACAGTTCACCCAGAGAACTGGGCGGCGGGTGCCTTGCTGACATCGAAAAGCTGATCTGCTCATCATGCAGTTCCATTTCCCCTCCTCGTCCTCCTCGTCCTCCTCGTCCTCCTCGTCCTCCTCCTCCACCTCGTCCCCGTCCTCGTCCTCCTCCTCGTCGTCCTCCTCCTCGTCCTCGTCCTCGTCCTCCTCCTCGTCCTCCTCGTCCTCCTCGTCCTCGTCCTCGTCCTCCTCGTCCTCGTCCTCCTCCTCCTCCTCCTCCTCCTCCTCCTCCTCCTCCTCCTGTGTGCTTCTTTCTGTCAAGGAGAAGATTTCCAACTCAAATGCAGACCAAAAGATTTCTAGGTTCCAAAACTTCAGGGTTCCATGGATCATGGTGTCCAAAATCTGCACAGGGTCTTCAATAACGGCCCTCGTTCTCAGCGCACACAAGTCAACCCCAGACCAAGGCACCCTAAGGGCAAAAACCCTCCAAGGTTTCTCCCATTAGACCCCGAACGTCAGCACACACCCCCTCCCCCGGTTTCTATTTCGTATCGCGTGCGCTCAGGCAGACGGCAAACACATCGATCGATCATTTTCCTTTAGCGTGTTTCATGAACGTCGCACTGGCCGAAGAAACCTAGGTGTGTCAAAGCTCATCCCTGCGTAAAAGGCTTTGGCTTCTCCGTGAAGGGGTCGAGCCGAGGGACCCAGGCCCCTCTGTCAACTTTTCACTGGATTCATTGGCCTCACTCTTGTCCCAAGCGACGGCTGGTCAGATTTCTCATGGTCATTTTTTGCCTTCTGGCTTTAGCAAGGGTCTTCAACTGGGGTAAAAAGAGCAGGCTTGCTTGGGGCGCTTTCATGGTGGGGAGGAGGGGGTGGTGGCCCATAGAGGTGGGTCCCTTCGATTCACCCCATCTCAGGTAGTGCCCTATGCAAAACGTTTGCTTTCATACCATCAGGATCCTAACTTTGGAGAGTTTCCCTGCCTTAAACGTCCTCTGCCCTCCGCCTATTCATCCACCATCCACCACCACCCCGCTGACCTGTTCATCCCGTCCATGGTTTTTCTCTTCCGAGAAAGCATGTTACCTACGGCTCGTCCCCAGGCTACGTACGTGTCCATTCACCTCCTGAAAGACATGTCTCGGTCACCTCCGAGAGAGTTCTTGGCAGTGAGGAATAAAACCGCCACTGTCAAGGTCCGCGTGCAGGTTTCTGCGTGGACCTCAGCCGTTCGACTCCCCGCGTCACCTCGGGTCCATTCATAGCAAGGAGTCCTCCGAGGGCCGGGTCTTACGGTGAGAGTGTGTTTGGCTGTGAAAAACACCACCCCTGTTCACAGAGTTCCCAAAAACGGGGGGGTGGGGGGTTGGGGGGTTGGGGTGGGGGTCGGGGTGGAGCTGAGGAGGGCACGGCACGTCAGCATACCGAAGCGTCCGGAACCCCGAGGAGGCGGGCAAGGAAGGAAGATGTCCCCGGGACAAAACCTTCCCTCCCCGTCCTTAGGGTCGATGGCTGGACCTGAGAATTCCATGGACACGAGACGGATTTATGAAACCAGAATTCCAAGAAAGGGGACCTGGCTGGCCGAGACCCCAAAATGAGTCTCTTTGGGGTTTGTTAGGGCGGCAGGCCAGGAGACACCCGCCGTGTTCCACCCGACTCCCAAATGGGGCGAGTTTATCGAAGAAAAAAAAAAAAAAAGCCAAACCAAAAGCAAACACACACGCAGACAGAAACCCCAGCAAAACACACACACACACACACACACACACACACACACACACACACACACACACACACACACACACACAACTCTGGGTGCGCTATCTGCTGTCCATGATTTCCCGTGCCTTTTGGACATGGCTGATAGGGATGGACATGAAACGGCAGGACAGCAAGCTGGCATCTCGGCCGGCCTAGAGAAGTTTCCCGAGTGAAATATCAGAACCAGGGCGGGGTGGGGATGGGGGGCGCAGAGAGAGGCGGGGAAGGGGGGCCCACGTCACCCGGGAGAGAAGCGGGGGGAGGGGGGCGCTGACCGACCTCGGTTCACCCCGTCCCCCTCCGGCCGAGAACCTGCCTTCGCTTCCTGCCCTCAGGTGTGTGAGAGGAGCAGGTTTCTTTCCCATAACTACCAACACATCATTTCAGTCTTGTTTGTGGGTTTCTTTTTGTGTGTTCGTTTTCTGGACGAGGCCAAAGAACCCTTCCAGTGAGTGGAGGCGTGTGTACAAAGGAGGATCTGACAGGACGGGAGGGTGCGGGTCAGTCCCTGTGCCAAGAAACCCAGAGAATCTGTCGTAGCTGAGGCTCGGGCCTTTTGCAGAAATAGGCCAAGAGAGTTCAGAGTTGATCCTTCACTGCCAAACAGTCATCACAGCAGTTTCCTGGAAGGGATTGTGTTGCAAGAGCCAGCGTGGTGACCCTCAGGCCTCAGGCCTCAGGCCTCAGGCCTCAGCCCGGCAGGCAGGCAGGCAGGCAGGCAGGCAGGCAGCGGCTATTGTCTGTTGGTCCCGCCCCCACCCCCACCCCCACCCCCGTTCCTTCTCCAGAGCTCCTTCCTAAGTCCCCTGGACTGACCTTTGCCAGGAGCGGGGGAGGGGAGGGGAGGTCCGGACGATTCATTCGGCAGGGCCTCGTTCAATCGCTCCATTCAAATGCAGAAAGCTCTCCGGTCAAGTCGGAGCCTTTGACTTTGCCTCGAGCTTCTCTTTAATGAATGGCTTTGTCTTTTTTCTTTCCCCAATTTCCCCACCCTTAGGCTGTCCCCTCCAAACTGCAGGGAGGGAAGGAGGGAGAGAGGTAAGGGATGGGAGGAGGTTGTGTGAGAAACAGGCCTTTTTTTCCAGGCAAAAGATGTCCCCTCCTTTTCCTAACCCAGGAAACCCCACTACACCATTTGAGAATCATGGACATGCATGGAAGCAGATGTCTTCACTTGAGATCTTCCTCCGCAGGAGGACAGAAAGGCGGGCCAGTGTGTCCCTCTTGTGCTGGCCGGTTCTTAAGTCACTTGAATTCAAAATAATCAATAGAGCATGGAGGCAGATTTTGGGGCGGCCTACTCTGGAGCCCAAGAGTTCCCTCCTCTGAAAGTTCCTTGGAACATATTAAAGCTGAGCTGGTGACTCGTGTGTGTAGGGATGTGTGTGTGTGTGTGTGTGTGTGTGTGTGTGTGTGTGTGTGTGTGTGTGAGTGAGTGAGTGAGTGAGTGAGTGAAGGAGATTTCTAGATGTCAGGGTCGAAGCAACTTTAGAAGTCTGCAACACCTCTGATGATGTCGTCGGGTGTTTGGTTCAAATTTCGGAGTGGCTCTCAAAGAAACAGGCACGAGGATTGTTTCCATAGGAGCCGTTGTGGCCGTTTCGTCAAGTTCTCTAGCTTCCGTTTGCAGAGCTTCAGGCAAAGGGCCATTTTAGTTCTCAGTGAGGCCAAGTCAAAAGGGTGGGAGAAAATGGCAAACGTTCATGGGGAGAGTCGTAGCCAGATATTGGAGGGAACTCAAAAAACTTCGGGATGCAGTCCAGTTTTCAGGTTAAGAACAACACCCTAAGGGAAACGAGTAGCTCCAGAACTTCATATCCACAAGTGAGTATCCCCGTTTTATGGAAACATAATTTTGGCCTCCAAGTAACGTATGCAAATAACTCGGTTGCCAAGGAAATAAGAAGCCTCACTGAGAGTTTCTGAATTAAGGAAGGTAGGGAGAAAAAGATCAGTGATTCCATCCTGCTGACAGAGGTATAAGTTACCAAATGGAGGTCCATCTTTAAAAATAAAAAAAAAGAAAAAAGAAAAAAGAAAATTGGGTTTTGTTGGTTTGTTTTTGTTTTTCCTTGTACCTGGAAAACAAAAGATTTAAGAATCAGTCCTAATCCCTCTGTCTCTCTGTCTCTTCTTTCTCTCTGTCTCTCTCTGTCTCAGTGTCTCTGCCTCTGTCTCTGTCTCTCTCTGTCTCTCTCTCTCTCTCTCTCCCCCCCTCCATATATACATATACATATATATACATACATACATGTATATACATATACCTACATACGTGTGTGTGTGTGTGTATATGTATATATGTATATATATATATATATATATATATATATATATATATATATATATATATATATATATAAGGTATTTTACGTAGGGTTTTTTTTTTTTCACATTCTTTTCTCTCATAGGTTTATTACAAAGTATTGAGTAGAGTTTCCTGTGCTATATAGTAGGAGGCGCTTGCTTGTTGATTACCGATTTTATGTACAGTCATGTGTACATGGTCATCCCAACCCCCTAAGTTATCCCCCGCTTCCCCAATCCGTCCTACTTTACACAAGTAGTCATACACATTATCATCCTGTTCATCAGTTCATTCAATCCCGTGTAAGTCATCCTTGTTCTACTTGGAGTCCAGTCTTTCCATCGGTTCTGCCGACCTTGCCTGATGATCGAGCGTGACTGGACGAGTGACGGTTCCAAAAAGTTTGCAAGAGCTTCTGTGAAGGATTGTAGGATTTGCCCAGCGAAGCGGGTGCCGTGATCTGATCACAGGGGAGGCTGTGGAAGGTAGACCCCAAGTGGCAAACACATTTTGTTTTTTTAACAGTCTCTGTGCCACGGTGAGGACATCAGGCTTGCAGTGAGTGAGGGAAGACTTCAACCCACACGGAAGACATACCTACGGCCACAAGAATGTTTGGATGACCCCTACTAAGTGGCAGTGGAATGAAGTCCAGTGGCTGGGGTTCAGAGGGTCCAGAGAGAGGAGGTTTTCTTTCCAGAGAGAAAAATAGTTCCCACCCCCCCCCCCCCCCAGGGTTACAAGCATGACAGGTCAGACGTTGCCGGTAGACTGTAGAAATCTTCCCGCCAATGTCTATGTACAATTGGGGTCATCTTCAAGGCACCATGGGTGGGTGAAGGAATGCAAGGTGGAGTGTGGGGGTGGGGGAGGGGGGAGGTTGGCCAGGGAGTAACCAACCGGCCGGGCCGCCGTCTCCCGTCTGCCATAGCCCCGACCGGCTGTTGACAGGACAGAATGGACTCGATCCACGTGTGCCCCGCCACCCCCACCACCTTTCAACAGGCTGTTGTTGCTGCCTTGGCGTGAACGTCGGTTAGAACACCTCCCTGATACTGGGTTCCGTCCCTTTCGTGTGAGCCTCCATTTTGACGACGACAGACAACCCTTTATGCCAGGGCAGAGAAGACTTCCAGGAAGAAACATCCCATCATGTCTGGAACAGTTAGAACACATCGGTGTACAGACACAAGCCAAAGTAGACTTCACGTTGTTCCTTCCTCTTTGACGACGCTTCCCGTGTCATCGAAGCTCTCCAAGAAACGTACTCAGTTTCATCTCTCTCGTTTCTCAGGAGAGAGAACACATTTTTGGGCTATTTCGAGGGCCCTCTCCTCCTGCATCCTAACTCAAAGTGCGTTCTAAGTCCAAAGGACTTCACCTGTCCTTCAACCGGGGGGCAAGTGTGTCCAAAATATCCAAAAGGTTGTAAAGCACTTAATCGGATATAGGTCACTGTGAAACAGTGCTTCGCTAGCCAGGTCACCGACATCCCAAGGAGAGACTTGCTAGGCAGAGAGAGAAGCTTCTTCTTCAGTTCCGAGCCACACCTGGTTCTTTGAATCTCGAGAGGACTAAGCTGATGTGAGTCCTCCGAGACCTGATAACGGCAACCTAGAAAATAAGTGATGACTTTTGACAAGGCATAAGCTTTTCTTTCTTGCTTCCTTTTCCTTCCTTCCTTCCTTCCTTCCTTCCTTCCTTCCTTCCTTCCTTCCTTCCTTCCTTCCTTCCTTCCTTCCTTCTTCCTTCCTTCCTTCCTTCCTTCCTTCTCTCTCTCTCTCTCTCTCTCTCTCTCTCTCTCTCTCTCTCTCTCTCTCTTTCTTTCTTTCCTTCCTTCTCTCCTTAAAGATAAAGGAAGAAACCTTTCCTAATCTAATCTAATCTCTCATGATGGACAGAGCAGACTGATGAAAGAAAAACCCAAACCCTAAACCCAAACCCAAACCTTGTCCTTTTAACATAGAGAGACAACTAAATTCTATTTTTGCACTTGTTTCACGTTGATACGAAAACTCATTTCTGTCTTTGAATCCATCCTCATCTTATCCAGTCAGTCCTGACCACGGATCCGATTCCTTTCCAAAGACCATTTTCTTCACACACCTTTTCCAATCGTCTGTGCCCATTTTTAGCCTGTCCCTCGTTTTCTTTCTTTTCCATTGAGAAGTGACCACCTTTAGGACTAAAATCTCTTTCTCCTTCCCCCAAACATTATCTGCATATCTTCTACTTTGCCTCCCCACTCCCCCAAAAAAGTCCTCTTCCTACCATGAGGATGGCGACATCAGGTAGCTTGGACCACACACGTTCCGTTCCTTCTTTGGAATGCCTCGTCCTTGGACACTGTCTGTTTTTTTTTTTTTTTTTTTTCTTTCTTCAGTCAGTCAGTGAAAGTAAGGAAGCCAACCACAGTGAACAGTGTGAACATGGAATACTTTGTAGAAGTCTAGGCTCCTACCGAGTACACTCTTTCCCTAAAGCACAAGATCTATCTAGGCATGGAACCAAACATGCTCAGTCTCTCCTCCGTAAGAGGTCCAAAGCAGGGAGACCCTTAGACTTGTGGAGCCATGAACATTTCAGTATTTTATCTTATGTGGAGGTGATGTAGACACTCGCTGAGATTTCACCCTGCCAATGGCACTTAGCCAACCTCTAAGCCTAGAGATGACCAGAGATGTTGGAAAGTCTTGAAGTCGGCCTATGGAAAACAATCATTGGGGGGAGAGTTCCCCTTAAACATTCTTATCTCGTTAACATCTATGCCCTCTATTCGTTAGGAGCAGTCCTACTTAGATGATTCGTGAACATTTCATGAGACATGAGGGCGGTTCAGTTCGTCATGGTGTCTACACCTCCCGCCCCCCTCCCCTTTCACGTGAGAGATTTTCTTCCTGATTTCAGAGGGGAGAAGTAAAAGAGAGTCAGAGCGTCCCTCTCGTGGTGTTGTCAGTCTAATTCCAAAACTTCTCTATGCCACGGAGGCACGTTTGGGGGCGGCCTACTCAGGGCCCCAAGACTTTCAAAGTCAAACTCAAGGAGGACGTAAATGTACTTCATGCCACCGAACCCGAACCCGAACCGGTGAACCCGATGGCTTACTAGGAGATGACGTGTCATTGGCCCACCCATTTAAGACACGGAACCAGACACCCTCTCCTCGATGACTCGGAGCAAGTGAGTTCCTGGGGGTGGGGTGGGGTGGGGTGGGGTGGGGTGGGGAGGGTGTCTGTCGGAGAGGGTCCTCTGCTCCAGGTGGGTCCATAAGCACTGCACATGACAGTAGGTGTTCATGGTGTTCTTGGGAAGGAAAGACAGGGAGAATTTTATTTTGAAAAGCTTATCTTCTCACAGCATTTACACTATGAACGATGATGCAACTTCACGGGGGGTGTGCGGGGGCAGTGAAGGCCAGGGAGCCTGGCAACATAGAAGAGCCACGGAGGCTGGCTGTGTGTGACCCCAAGGATGTCCGGCGACTCCTCTCACTTGGGGTGGGGGGTGGGGGGCGGGGGTGGAAGCGGGGGGCGAGATTCCTGTGTGTCTGTCTGCATTCATCAGTCGTGGGAGAGGAAAAACGACGTTCCCTCGACGATCCTTCTGAGTTCTTGCCTGAGAGGCCCCTGTCCCCAAAAGACAGCTCGAGAAGAGAGCGACCCACGGCTGAGGAACGCGTGCACCGTGACCCCCACGCAGGAGAAGCCCAAGCCAGGAGTCACTCGAAAGGGCGGGCTCTGAGCTTGAGCTTCTTCTCGAGGAAGATCTTGGTCCTCCTTTCAGGTCAGGAAGAAGAGGGAGAGGCAGAGCGGCAGAGCGTCCTCGTCGCCCACCCGTCGTTTCTGAAGCGCCTTCAATTCGAACTCATCTGTGTGCCAAAGCGGTCCATTTCGGGGTGCCCTATTCCGGTTCCCTCCCCGCACGGAGAAACATGTTCTGTCCCGATTCACTGAAATGCTCCCAAAGGGCCTTGGTGTGAGGCAGTGGACCTATGCCCATCCTGCCTCCTCTTCAAATCATTTCTACCGATACAGAAGAAGAGACACCACCCCCACCCACCATGGCCTGCCAAAGGCAGTGCAGCAGCTATCCCTGTGGGAGTGGGATCCGGTAGCACGCGAACATCAGTCCAACATCCCTTCCAAATCCATGAGTTCTCATGGAAAATGAGGATGCCCCATGACCGGGGATGGGGGGGAGTGGGGATGGGTGAGGGAGAGGGAGACAGAAAACGAGGAAGGGAGAAAGTGGAGGAGAGGCCAGGAGAGGGAGAGAGAGGAAAACGAGAGAGGGAGGGAGGGAGGGAGGGAGGGAGGGAGAGACAGGGAGGGAGAGACAGGGAGGGAGAGACAGGGAGGGACAGGGAGGGAGAGACGGGGGGGGTGGAGAGAGACAGAGACAGAGAGACAGAGACAGAGAGAGAAGAGAGACAGAGAGACAGAGAGGGAGACAGAGAGAAAGAAAGAGAGGAGGCGGGAAGAAAGGGATAAAGTGGGGGAGGAAGAGCAGGGGTGGGGGAGAGCGCGAGAGCGAGCGCGAGCGCGAGCGCGAGAGAGCGAGCGCGAGAGCGAGAGCGAGCGAGAGAGAGAGAGAGAGAGAGAGAGAGAGCGAGAGAGAGAGAGAGAGAGAGAGAGAGAGAGAGAGCAAGAGAGCGAGAGCGAGAGCGAGAGCGAGAGCGAGAGCGAGAGCGAGAGCGAGAGAGAGAGAGAGAGAGAGAGAGAGAGAGAGAGAGAGAGAGAGAGAGAGAGAGACCGGGAGAAAGAAAGAGACAGCGAGTGGCAGAGACAGAGACAGAGGCGGAGAGTGAGCGACAGGGAGCCAGGTAAAGGAAGGACACAGTGCTAGGGTATCTTCTGAGTGTTCGCACGTGTTTTCTGAGCTATGGAGATCAACATCAGTCCCATGAGAAGAAGAGAATGTGCCAGCCCCAGCCAGCACTGCTTGTCTTTTTGCAGAGATGAGAGTTTTCTAAGTTCGGGGCCCCCAGTGAGGGAAGCCGCCCCTTGTGTTCTGCCCGTGACCCTGATCGGGATGGATGGAGGACGAGGCGACGTGGTTGGGGCTTTCCCCCCTCCCCGCACCCCCCCCCCCAAGTCGGGAACCTCTCTTTCTACCTCTTTGCACACTCCATTCATTCTGAGACCACCGTTGGCATAGTCCTTTCCATGTTAAACATGATACGCCCTTGCCAAGAGACCCAAGTTCTGGAACCTCCAATGGATCTCTCCTGTATGCGTGGACAAGATCTCTCCAGTCCATCCCGTCAGATGAATGATTCTCAATGATCCTGAAAAACATGGATGAGGGCTAGCGTGGCTAAGGGCTTCCCTGGCGGTCTAGTGGTTAGGTTAGGTCTCCATCCTTCCACTGCACGGAATTGAATGAATGAATGAATGAATGAATGGAGTGAGTGAGTGAGTGAATCAATCAATCAATCAATCAATTTTAAAAGCGTTCATTAAAAAAGAACAAAAATAGACTAGAGTGGCTACCATCCCTCGCCCCCCTCCCTGGCCTCCGGCCCACGATCTAGAATCCCCTGCCCTCCTTGCTCCCACTCGAATACCTCCGTCACTCAGAGGTTGGCCCCGCCCACCTAGGCCGGCCCAGCCATCTGGTCGACCTCTTTGGCCCGTATAAAAAGCGACCGACCGGCAGGTGGCGCCCGACAACGGGCAGTCGAGTGAGCGGGCCGCATCGGGATCGGGATCGGGAGCAGCAGGGCGGCGGGGACACGATGACGAACCCGATCCTCCTGGTGCGCATTTCACCGCTCAGCGACGGCCGCGGACGGGGCACTGGGGACTGGGGACCTGGGGACACCGGGGACACCGGGGACACCGGCGACCGGGGACCGGGGACCGCGGACCGCGGACCGCGGACCCGGAAGCATTTTTCCCCAACGTCCCTGCGATTCCACGGAAGGTTGACAGCGGCAGGGCGGCCTCAGCCGTCACGAGTACGCCGAGAATTTAGAACTTTAGAGCTAAGAATTTCCTTCGGCCGTTCCCGTTGTCGTTTTCCCCTCGCTGCCGCCGCCACGAAGGAACATTCACCGGTGGGGAAGAATAAAAATAGCGTAATGACGATCCCCCATGCCGCGGAGCGGCTAGGCCCGTGAGCCGTGGCCGCTGAGCCTGCGCTCCGCGACGTGAGGGGCCACCACAGTGAGAGGCCCGCGTACGGCACACACGAAACACGCAGACGCAAGGGGATGGGGATGGGGATGGGGGTGGGGGGGGGGGAGAGAAAACGGTCATGTTCAACATTCAGCGGTTCCCGTGTACGTGTCTGATCCGAAGAGACGGACGTACCGGGCACACTCATCGTTCAGGACACAGGTAAACGGCGAGCGTGTGGGAGCGCGCGGAGCCCA
>NW_027136089.1:242500-247500 GCF_039906515.1 Pseudorca crassidens | reverse complement strand
GTGACACGGAGGGACCCGTCCGCCCAAACTCAACCTCCTCCGTCCTCGCCACATCCGCCTTCATCTGAGTCCGACCCCCGGGGCTCGCGCCCCAGGGAAACGCTCCCGAGCGAGGCGACCCGCACCGTGCCCACACACCGCCCCCGGCCGCGACTCGCGGCGAGGGCAGGCGCGACGGGCTCCTCGCGGCTGCGGGACTGGGGAGTCGGGACGTCCGTGCGTCCCCGAACCCCACCTCGGGCTCGCCACCGCGCGGGTCACCGCACGCGCACACACACGCGCACACACGGCCCCGCGCCGGACGCCGGCCTGGCGGGACCCTCCCCCGACTCAGAGGGGGGAGGCGCGGGCCGCGGTAGGCAAAGAGCGGCACTCGGCCCCACCGCGGGGCCGGCGCAAGCCCTCCCGCGAGGGCGAGGGCCTCTGCCGCCCACGTGGCTCTGGCAGTGGCCACCGTGGCCCACTGCACGCTTGGGAGGGGCAGCGGCTGGGGGGTCCGGTACCCCAAGGCTCCCTCTCGGATCGCTAGAGAAGGCTTTCTCACCGAGGGTGCGTCATCCCCCACCCATCGTCTCTGCCCTTCGGGCCCACGGAGGCGCTCCACGAGCCACCAAGTCCACGACTGGCCGTGGGAGGGGTGGGGGGGTCTGCGGTATGGGTAAGCACACGGCCCACTGGAGCGTTCGCGGCCACAGCCTCGGGGGCACAACCTCTGCCGCCCCCCAGGCTCGTCCACCGGGCTCCGGAAGGGGGGAGCACGCCCGAGAAGCGCGACAGACGCCCCCTTCTCGCAGGCCCCGGCCCAACGCGATCGCACCCACGCCCGTGTGCGACTCCCCACACACACGCAAGTGGGGGGCGGCGGCACACGCGGCGTCGGCCCGGCCACGAAGTCAGTCCCCCCCACGGCACACCGTGGGAGGACGATGGCGACGAGGTGGCAGGCCCCCGTCCCCCACCGAGGGAGAGAAACAGAGGCAAGCCCCCGCGCCCTTTACCGTCTCGACCCCCCCAAGAGAGCCACTCACGGGACACACCACCGCGGCGGAGACCCCGAGGAGCACGCTGGGAAAAGGGAACGACACCACCGCTCGGCCTCGCGCGCCTGAGGGACGACCTGGAGCGCTCCAGGGGCACCACAGAGGACCGAGCAAGTCACGCTCACGCGCCGGCAGCGGGCGCGCGGCGCAGCGGCGGGACGGCCCCCACCGACGCGGGGAGGACCGCCCGCGAGGCACACGCCAAGGAGGCGAAGCGAGAGCGTCTGCTGCGTCCGAGGACCACGGCCCCGCCCACGCCATGAGGCAGGAGGCGGGAGACCGCAGGTCAGGGCCGGAGACCACCACCCCTGCCTCCCACACACCCCTCGGCAGGCCGGCAGGGCGTGACAAGAGAGGCGAGGGGCCCGCGGACAGAACGAGAAGAGCGGTCCCGTTCGCCAAGAACGTCCGTCCCTCGTCTGGCGCGACTTAAGGCCCGGCCCAGGAGAGCGCGACATCACCACATCGATCAGTCAATCCAGAGAGCCAGGGGCCACGAGGGCCCCGAGGGAGGAGGGGCACGGCGAGGACCCTCACCGGAGGAGCCTGCTTCAGCCTCAGCCGGCACCCAGCCCCCCCCTTCGCTCCCTCTTGCCTTCTCGGGCAACAGTGGCCGACGACCCCGCGAGGAGAACGCCTGACACGTGGCACGGAGCCTGCGGGTTGGGGTCGTCTCAGCCACCACCGGGTGCCTGCGGCGGGGAAGGGGAGTCACACGGGGTAGAAGACCCACGCACCACCTCGCCCCGCCGCCCTCGGGTGAGCCAGAGACCGGAGGCGGCACCGCGGGTCGGGTCAGCCGGGCGCACACACGAGAGCCGGCGCGCAGGCCCAAGCGGGCGGCTCAAGTGGCAAGGGCCGGTTCGGGCGCCGGACGGCGGTCCAAAGCCCAGCGCCCTGCGCGCGTCCAGAGTCCCAGAACCCCCAGCGAGAGATGCCAGAGGAGACCGTGTCAGCACCTATCTGGTGGTAAAAAAGGCCCATTTCAGGCGAAAAAAATCACGGCGCCCGGCAGCGGGGCCCATCCACGAACCTCGGGGGGGCTCCCCGGGACCTCGGCCCGGCTACCTCTCCCCAACACTTCCCCATCCACAGCAGCCCCGGAGCTCTCTCGGGGCCATCTGGTCGACCCGAGGAGCGGGGGCGGCAGAGTGGAGCGGGGCGGGGCGGGAAAACGTGTCAGAGGCAGCGAGCGGGCCGGGGTCGCCCTCCCCGGATCGCCCGCGCGAGCAGGTACCGTACCGCAGTCCCTCCGAGTCCCCGGGCGAAGACTTGGTTACAGAAAAGGAACTATCCCACTCTGCCGCCTCTGACGAGCGGGGCCCACGAGGGACCGCGCCCGGGCCCAGGCCGCCCTATCCGGGCCACCCAGTACGACTCGGGCCGGTCCCCACCGCCACCCCCACCCCGGCCGGGACTCGCGGTGGAGGAGGGGGCGGGGGAGGGCGAGAAAAAGTCGCGTCCGCCGACCGGGACCCACGTGGGCCCGCTAAAGGGCCGGGTGCGCCCTCCCCGGCCACCCGCGCGAGCAGGTCCCGGCCCGTCCGCGTCCCCGGACCCAGGGGGACTTGGAAACATTTTCGCACGGAGGCACCTCCCAGGCGACCGGAGCCCACGAGGGACCGCACCCGGGCCCGGGCCTCTCTCTCCGGGTCACCCCTCGCGGCCCAGCCCGGTCCCCACCTCCGGAGTCCGACTCGGAAAAGCATCGGTCAGAAAGAATCCGACCACCGGGACCCACGCGCGCCCGCCAACGAGCCCGTCGCGCCCTCCACCGGCCTAAACGCACGGGCACGGGCACGGGCCGGTCCCCACCTCCGGAGCGGGGCGCTGTGGGGACCGGGCGGTGGGGGGGGGGGAGGGAGGGAAGGAAGGAAGGAGGGTCGGGTGGCCGGGTCGGTCCCCGCGGCCGGATGCTGGTCGACCAGGCCAGGCGGCCCCACAGACCGGCTCGAGAGCGCGGCGACAGTCACACCCTCATAGGCCTGCACGCCCAATCTCAAGCGACAGCAGGAGGCGCCCACGCCTGGGCCCCACCGGGACAGTCACCGCCAGCGTCGCCCGGCTCCCGGAACTCTGCCTCGGGCCCGGCGGCCGAGTCACAGCCCTCACGAAGGTCGCCGAAGCTCCAGAGACAAGGGACAATATAAAAGCGGCCGCCAGGTGGCTCCCGACAACGGCTCCAACGTCCCCGGGCCGGGTTCCCTGTCGCCGGCCGGCCACCGAGGATGCAGCAGCGCCGGGCCGCCCAAACGCCCGAGCTCAGCCCGCCGGGGCGAGCCGGCGGGCGTCTGGCGCGGCCCCGAGGCGTCCGTCTCGGAGCTAGCTCCCGGGACGGCACGACACGGCGCGACCCCGGCAGCAGACGGGGGGGGGGGGGGGGGGGTGGCCGGGGAAGCTGGGAAGACGTCGCCGGGAGGCCGCCTCGAAGGAAACGCGCTCCCCACGCGACTCCTCGGCGGGGGCAAATCCCACGGAGACGCCGGCGGGGCCCGGGGCGGCCGGCACGGGGTGCCCAGAGGGTCACGAGCAAGATCCCCGGCTGCCCGGACGGAGGGAGGGAGGGAGGGAGGGAGGGAGGGAAGGCGGGGACTGGCAAACCGAAACCAGGCAAGCACTCAGAGAACAACGCAGGAATTCATCCTCTCTCGAACGGTGGAGGTCTGTCGGAAGCAGACACGCAAAGCCCAGAACCTAGAAAGGAAAGGAAGGATACCCTCCGACCCCACACATACAAGCGGAAACAAACAACTATCTCTGCCCGGACGGCGACAAAGTCCAAAGACAACACATGGGTGCGTGGGTGGGGAAAACGCACCCGCGGTCACGAGAAAACATGGATTTCAAAATGGACTGACCACAGTCCACGGGCGGGGGTGGGCGTGGGGGTGGGGGATGGGGGAGGCGGGGCTCGGGGGAATGCGGGCGGGTGGGGGGGCGGAGGGGGGGCGAGGGTGGAGTCCATAGCCATCCACTAAAGAAACTGAGTTCGGGCACATCTACTCAATGCAACACCCCGAGTGCGAGCGTGTGCGTGTGCGTGTGCGTGTGCGTGTGCGTGTGCGTGTGTGTGTGTGGAATGCGGTAAGTATCGACAACGGACTGTAGCCCCACCGAGACCACGACAAACCATACCAGCGAAGAAGTCAAGCCGTACAACTACTCTGGCCTTCAAAACAAAGGAAAAAGCGTGCACGTATAGTATACGTACGTGCATCGCGTGTGCTTGTGGCACAGGTATACGTGGACGTATAAAGGCCTAGGACAAGCCCAAGCACATCCCGTAAGGGGAGCCTATCCAAAACAGACCAAGGCCTCTCACCACTCAGCTTCCAGAAAACAAGCAACCCAGCGAGGAAAGTGAACTGGAGGCCCAAACTGAACCTTTTCGTTAGGGAAAATAAAGAAAAGAAGAGACGAGAAGAGAAGAGAAGAGAAAAGGAAAGGAAAGGAAAGAAAAAAGGAAAGGAAAGGAAAGGAAAGGAAAGGAAAGGAAAGGAAAGGAAAGGAAAGGAAAGGAAAGGAAAGGAAAGGAAAGGAAAGGAAAGGAAAGGAAGGAAGGAAGAAAGAGAAGGAAGAAGAAAGAAAGAAAGAAAGACAGACAGAAAGAAAGAGAGAGAGAGTGGGAGTGGGAGTGAGAGTGAGAGTGGGAGTGGGAGTGGGAGAGGGAGAGGGAGAGGGGGAGGGAGAGGGAGAGGCAGAGGGAGGGACAGAGAGACAGAGGGGAGAGAGAGAGAGAGAGAGAGAGTGAGAGTTGGAGTGGGAGTGGGAGAGGGAGAGGGGAGGGAGAGGGAGAGGGAGGGAGAGACAGAGAGACAGAGGGGGAGAGAGAGAGACAGAGACAGAGAGAAAGAAAGAGAGAGAGAGAGAAAGAAAGAAAAAGAGAGAGAAAGAGAGAGAGAGAGAGAGAAAGAAAGAGAGCGAGAGAGAAAGAAAGAGAGAGAAAGAAACAGAAAGAAA
>NW_027136089.1:230000-240000 GCF_039906515.1 Pseudorca crassidens | reverse complement strand
CTCCGATGGCTAAGGCTTTTTATTATCTGTGGGGAAAGACTTTTAAGATTCGTGTTGGTCCCGAAGGAGACGGCGAATTAGTGTTTGGGTGAGGGAGCCCTTCCACCGGTTTGTATTCTTAAAGAGACCACTTCCCCCTCCCCTCCCCCGTTGTTATTTTTTGGGGTTTTTTTTTTGTTTGTTTGTTTCCGTTTTGGTTTTTCTGTTTTTTCTTTCTTTCTTTTTTTTTTTTTTTTTTCCTTCCCTTTGGTTTCAGGGTCTACCTCATCCAGTCCACTGGCCTTAGTCTCAGTCAGGCCATCGCAGGCTGTGTTCACATTTCGGAGGCGGTAGAGATGTGCAAGATCAAGACAGTTCACCCAGAGAACTGGGCGGCGGGTGCCTTGCTGACATCGAAAAGCTGATCTGCTCATCATGCAGTTCCATTTCCCCTCCTCGTCCTCCTCGTCCTCCTCGTCCTCCTCGTCCTCCTCCTCCACCTCGTCCCCGTCCTCGTCCTCCTCCTCGTCGTCCTCCTCCTCGTCCTCGTCCTCGTCCTCCTCCTCGTCCTCCTCGTCCTCCTCGTCCTCGTCCTCGTCCTCCTCGTCCTCGTCCTCCTCCTCCTCCTCCTCCTCCTCCTCCTCCTCCTCCTCCTGTGTGCTTCTTTCTGTCAAGGAGAAGATTTCCAACTCAAATGCAGACCAAAAGATTTCTAGGTTCCAAAACTTCAGGGTTCCATGGATCATGGTGTCCAAAATCTGCACAGGGTCTTCAATAACGGCCCTCGTTCTCAGCGCACACAAGTCAACCCCAGACCAAGGCACCCTAAGGGCAAAAACCCTCCAAGGTTTCTCCCATTAGACCCCGAACGTCAGCACACACCCCCTCCCCCGGTTTCTATTTCGTATCGCGTGCGCTCAGGCAGACGGCAAACACATCGATCGATCATTTTCCTTTAGCGTGTTTCATGAACGTCGCACTGGCCGAAGAAACCTAGGTGTGTCAAAGCTCATCCCTGCGTAAAAGGCTTTGGCTTCTCCGTGAAGGGGTCGAGCCGAGGGACCCAGGCCCCTCTGTCAACTTTTCACTGGATTCATTGGCCTCACTCTTGTCCCAAGCGACGGCTGGTCAGATTTCTCATGGTCATTTTTTGCCTTCTGGCTTTAGCAAGGGTCTTCAACTGGGGTAAAAAGAGCAGGCTTGCTTGGGGCGCTTTCATGGTGGGGAGGAGGGGGTGGTGGCCCATAGAGGTGGGTCCCTTCGATTCACCCCATCTCAGGTAGTGCCCTATGCAAAACGTTTGCTTTCATACCATCAGGATCCTAACTTTGGAGAGTTTCCCTGCCTTAAACGTCCTCTGCCCTCCGCCTATTCATCCACCATCCACCACCACCCCGCTGACCTGTTCATCCCGTCCATGGTTTTTCTCTTCCGAGAAAGCATGTTACCTACGGCTCGTCCCCAGGCTACGTACGTGTCCATTCACCTCCTGAAAGACATGTCTCGGTCACCTCCGAGAGAGTTCTTGGCAGTGAGGAATAAAACCGCCACTGTCAAGGTCCGCGTGCAGGTTTCTGCGTGGACCTCAGCCGTTCGACTCCCCGCGTCACCTCGGGTCCATTCATAGCAAGGAGTCCTCCGAGGGCCGGGTCTTACGGTGAGAGTGTGTTTGGCTGTGAAAAACACCACCCCTGTTCACAGAGTTCCCAAAAACGGGGGGGTGGGGGGTTGGGGGGTTGGGGTGGGGGTCGGGGTGGAGCTGAGGAGGGCACGGCACGTCAGCATACCGAAGCGTCCGGAACCCCGAGGAGGCGGGCAAGGAAGGAAGATGTCCCCGGGACAAAACCTTCCCTCCCCGTCCTTAGGGTCGATGGCTGGACCTGAGAATTCCATGGACACGAGACGGATTTATGAAACCAGAATTCCAAGAAAGGGGACCTGGCTGGCCGAGACCCCAAAATGAGTCTCTTTGGGGTTTGTTAGGGCGGCAGGCCAGGAGACACCCGCCGTGTTCCACCCGACTCCCAAATGGGGCGAGTTTATCGAAGAAAAAAAAAAAAAAAGCCAAACCAAAAGCAAACACACACGCAGACAGAAACCCCAGCAAACACACACACACACACACACACACACACACACACACACACACACACACACACACACACACACACAACTCTGGGTGCGCTATCTGCTGTCCATGATTTCCCGTGCCTTTTGGACATGGCTGATAGGGATGGACATGAAACGGCAGGACAGCAAGCTGGCATCTCGGCCGGCCTAGAGAAGTTTCCCGAGTGAAATATCAGAACCAGGGCGGGGTGGGGATGGGGGGCGCAGAGAGAGGCGGGGAAGGGGGGCCCACGTCACCCGGGAGAGAAGCGGGGGGAGGGGGGCGCTGACCGACCTCGGTTCACCCCGTCCCCCTCCGGCCGAGAACCTGCCTTCGCTTCCTGCCCTCAGGTGTGTGAGAGGAGCAGGTTTCTTTCCCATAACTACCAACACATCATTTCAGTCTTGTTTGTGGGTTTCTTTTTGTGTGTTCGTTTTCTGGACGAGGCCAAAGAACCCTTCCAGTGAGTGGAGGCGTGTGTACAAAGGAGGATCTGACAGGACGGGAGGGTGCGGGTCAGTCCCTGTGCCAAGAAACCCAGAGAATCTGTCGTAGCTGAGGCTCGGGCCTTTTGCAGAAATAGGCCAAGAGAGTTCAGAGTTGATCCTTCACTGCCAAACAGTCATCACAGCAGTTTCCTGGAAGGGATTGTGTTGCAAGAGCCAGCGTGGTGACCCTCAGGCCTCAGGCCTCAGGCCTCAGGCCTCAGCCCGGCAGGCAGGCAGGCAGGCAGGCAGGCAGGCAGCGGCTATTGTCTGTTGGTCCCGCCCCCACCCCCACCCCCACCCCCGTTCCTTCTCCAGAGCTCCTTCCTAAGTCCCCTGGACTGACCTTTGCCAGGAGCGGGGGAGGGGAGGGGAGGTCCGGACGATTCATTCGGCAGGGCCTCGTTCAATCGCTCCATTCAAATGCAGAAAGCTCTCCGGTCAAGTCGGAGCCTTTGACTTTGCCTCGAGCTTCTCTTTAATGAATGGCTTTGTCTTTTTTCTTTCCCCAATTTCCCCACCCTTAGGCTGTCCCCTCCAAACTGCAGGGAGGGAAGGAGGGAGAGAGGTAAGGGATGGGAGGAGGTTGTGTGAGAAACAGGCCTTTTTTTCCAGGCAAAAGATGTCCCCTCCTTTTCCTAACCCAGGAAACCCCACTACACCATTTGAGAATCATGGACATGCATGGAAGCAGATGTCTTCACTTGAGATCTTCCTCCGCAGGAGGACAGAAAGGCGGGCCAGTGTGTCCCTCTTGTGCTGGCCGGTTCTTAAGTCACTTGAATTCAAAATAATCAATAGAGCATGGAGGCAGATTTTGGGGCGGCCTACTCTGGAGCCCAAGAGTTCCCTCCTCTGAAAGTTCCTTGGAACATATTAAAGCTGAGCTGGTGACTCGTGTGTGTAGGGATGTGTGTGTGTGTGTGTGTGTGTGTGTGTGTGTGTGTGTGTGTGTGTGTGAGTGAGTGAGTGAGTGAGTGAGTGAAGGAGATTTCTAGATGTCAGGGTCGAAGCAACTTTAGAAGTCTGCAACACCTCTGATGATGTCGTCGGGTGTTTGGTTCAAATTTCGGAGTGGCTCTCAAAGAAACAGGCACGAGGATTGTTTCCATAGGAGCCGTTGTGGCCGTTTCGTCAAGTTCTCTAGCTTCCGTTTGCAGAGCTTCAGGCAAAGGGCCATTTTAGTTCTCAGTGAGGCCAAGTCAAAAGGGTGGGAGAAAATGGCAAACGTTCATGGGGAGAGTCGTAGCCAGATATTGGAGGGAACTCAAAAAACTTCGGGATGCAGTCCAGTTTTCAGGTTAAGAACAACACCCTAAGGGAAACGAGTAGCTCCAGAACTTCATATCCACAAGTGAGTATCCCCGTTTTATGGAAACATAATTTTGGCCTCCAAGTAACGTATGCAAATAACTCGGTTGCCAAGGAAATAAGAAGCCTCACTGAGAGTTTCTGAATTAAGGAAGGTAGGGAGAAAAAGATCAGTGATTCCATCCTGCTGACAGAGGTATAAGTTACCAAATGGAGGTCCATCTTTAAAAATAAAAAAAAAGAAAAAAGAAAAAAGAAAATTGGGTTTTGTTGGTTTGTTTTTGTTTTTCCTTGTACCTGGAAAACAAAAGATTTAAGAATCAGTCCTAATCCCTCTGTCTCTCTGTCTCTTCTTTCTCTCTGTCTCTCTCTGTCTCAGTGTCTCTGCCTCTGTCTCTGTCTCTCTCTGTCTCTCTCTCTCTCTCTCTCCCCCCCTCCATATATACATATACATATATATACATACATACATGTATATACATATACCTACATACGTGTGTGTGTGTGTGTATATGTATATATGTATATATATATATATATATATATATATATATATATATATATATATATATATATATATAAAGGTATTTTACGTAGGGTTTTTTTTTTTTCACATTCTTTTCTCTCATAGGTTTATTACAAAGTATTGAGTAGAGTTTCCTGTGCTATATAGTAGGAGGCGCTTGCTTGTTGATTACCGATTTTATGTACAGTCATGTGTACATGGTCATCCCAACCCCCTAAGTTATCCCCCGCTTCCCCAATCCGTCCTACTTTACACAAGTAGTCATACACATTATCATCCTGTTCATCAGTTCATTCAATCCCGTGTAAGTCATCCTTGTTCTACTTGGAGTCCAGTCTTTCCATCGGTTCTGCCGACCTTGCCTGATGATCGAGCGTGACTGGACGAGTGACGGTTCCAAAAAGTTTGCAAGAGCTTCTGTGAAGGATTGTAGGATTTGCCCAGCGAAGCGGGTGCCGTGATCTGATCACAGGGGAGGCTGTGGAAGGTAGACCCCAAGTGGCAAACACATTTTGTTTTTTTAACAGTCTCTGTGCCACGGTGAGGACATCAGGCTTGCAGTGAGTGAGGGAAGACTTCAACCCACACGGAAGACATACCTACGGCCACAAGAATGTTTGGATGACCCCTACTAAGTGGCAGTGGAATGAAGTCCAGTGGCTGGGGTTCAGAGGGTCCAGAGAGAGGAGGTTTTCTTTCCAGAGAGAAAAATAGTTCCCACCCCCCCCCCCCCCCAGGGTTACAAGCATGACAGGTCAGACGTTGCCGGTAGACTGTAGAAATCTTCCCGCCAATGTCTATGTACAATTGGGGTCATCTTCAAGGCACCATGGGTGGGTGAAGGAATGCAAGGTGGAGTGTGGGGGTGGGGGAGGGGGGAGGTTGGCCAGGGAGTAACCAACCGGCCGGGCCGCCGTCTCCCGTCTGCCATAGCCCCGACCG
This sequence comes from Pseudorca crassidens, assembly GCF_039906515.1. Lineage (NCBI taxonomy): Eukaryota > Metazoa > Chordata > Mammalia > Artiodactyla > Delphinidae > Pseudorca > Pseudorca crassidens. The sequence goes on along the minus strand of NW_027136089.1, from coordinate 234,647 downwards.
GCTGTTGACAGGACAGAATGGACTCGATCCACGTGTGCCCCGCCACCCCCACCACCTTTCAACAGGCTGTTGTTGCTGCCTTGGCGTGAACGTCGGTTAGAACACCTCCCTGATACTGGGTTCCGTCCCTTTCGTGTGAGCCTCCATTTTGACGACGACAGACAACCCTTTATGCCAGGGCAGAGAAGACTTCCAGGAAGAAACATCCCATCATGTCTGGAACAGTTAGAACACATCGGTGTACAGACACAAGCCAAAGTAGACTTCACGTTGTTCCTTCCTCTTTGACGACGCTTCCCGTGTCATCGAAGCTCTCCAAGAAACGTACTCAGTTTCATCTCTCTCGTTTCTCAGGAGAGAGAACACATTTTTGGGCTATTTCGAGGGCCCTCTCCTCCTGCATCCTAACTCAAAGTGCGTTCTAAGTCCAAAGGACTTCACCTGTCCTTCAACCGGGGGGCAAGTGTGTCCAAAATATCCAAAAGGTTGTAAAGCACTTAATCGGATATAGGTCACTGTGAAACAGTGCTTCGCTAGCCAGGTCACCGACATCCCAAGGAGAGACTTGCTAGGCAGAGAGAGAAGCTTCTTCTTCAGTTCCGAGCCACACCTGGTTCTTTGAATCTCGAGAGGACTAAGCTGATGTGAGTCCTCCGAGACCTGATAACGGCAACCTAGAAAATAAGTGATGACTTTTGACAAGGCATAAGCTTTTCTTTCTTGCTTCCTTTTCCTTCCTTCCTTCCTTCCTTCCTTCCTTCCTTCCTTCCTTCCTTCCTTCCTTCCTTCCTTCCTTCCTTCCTTTCTTCCTTCCTTCCTTCCTTCCTTCCTTCTCTCTCTCTCTCTCTCTCTCTCTCTCTCTCTCTCTCTCTCTCTCTCTCTTCTTTCTTTCCTTCCTTCTCTCCTTAAAGATAAAGGAAGAAACCTTTCCTAATCTAATCTAATCTCTCATGATGGACAGAGCAGACTGATGAAAGAAAAACCCAAACCCTAAACCCAAACCCAAACCTTGTCCTTTTAACATAGAGAGACAACTAAATTCTATTTTTGCACTTGTTTCACGTTGATACGAAAACTCATTTCTGTCTTTGAATCCATCCTCATCTTATCCAGTCAGTCCTGACCACGGATCCGATTCCTTTCCAAAGACCATTTTCTTCACACACCTTTTCCAATCGTCTGTGCCCATTTTTAGCCTGTCCCTCGTTTTCTTTCTTTTCCATTGAGAAGTGACCACCTTTAGGACTAAAATCTCTTTCTCCTTCCCCCAAACATTATCTGCATATCTTCTACTTTGCCTCCCCACTCCCCCAAAAAAGTCCTCTTCCTACCATGAGGATGGCGACATCAGGTAGCTTGGACCACACACGTTCCGTTCCTTCTTTGGAATGCCTCGTCCTTGGACACTGTCTGTTTTTTTTTTTTTTTTTTTTCTTTCTTCAGTCAGTCAGTGAAAGTAAGGAAGCCAACCACAGTGAACAGTGTGAACATGGAATACTTTGTAGAAGTCTAGGCTCCTACCGAGTACACTCTTTCCCTAAAGCACAAGATCTATCTAGGCATGGAACCAAACATGCTCAGTCTCTCCTCCGTAAGAGGTCCAAAGCAGGGAGACCCTTAGACTTGTGGAGCCATGAACATTTCAGTATTTTATCTTATGTGGAGGTGATGTAGACACTCGCTGAGATTTCACCCTGCCAATGGCACTTAGCCAACCTCTAAGCCTAGAGATGACCAGAGATGTTGGAAAGTCTTGAAGTCGGCCTATGGAAAACAATCATTGGGGGGAGAGTTCCCCTTAAACATTCTTATCTCGTTAACATCTATGCCCTCTATTCGTTAGGAGCAGTCCTACTTAGATGATTCGTGAACATTTCATGAGACATGAGGGCGGTTCAGTTCGTCATGGTGTCTACACCTCCCGCCCCCCTCCCCTTTCACGTGAGAGATTTTCTTCCTGATTTCAGAGGGGAGAAGTAAAAGAGAGTCAGAGCGTCCCTCTCGTGGTGTTGTCAGTCTAATTCCAAAACTTCTCTATGCCACGGAGGCACGTTTGGGGGCGGCCTACTCAGGGCCCCAAGACTTTCAAAGTCAAACTCAAGGAGGACGTAAATGTACTTCATGCCACCGAACCCGAACCCGAACCGGTGAACCCGATGGCTTACTAGGAGATGACGTGTCATTGGCCCACCCATTTAAGACACGGAACCAGACACCCTCTCCTCGATGACTCGGAGCAAGTGAGTTCCTGGGGGTGGGGTGGGGTGGGGTGGGGTGGGGTGGGGAGGGTGTCTGTCGGAGAGGGTCCTCTGCTCCAGGTGGGTCCATAAGCACTGCACATGACAGTAGGTGTTCATGGTGTTCTTGGGAAGGAAAGACAGGGAGAATTTTATTTTGAAAAGCTTATCTTCTCACAGCATTTACACTATGAACGATGATGCAACTTCACGGGGGGTGTGCGGGGGCAGTGAAGGCCAGGGAGCCTGGCAACATAGAAGAGCCACGGAGGCTGGCTGTGTGTGACCCCAAGGATGTCCGGCGACTCCTCTCACTTGGGGTGGGGGGTGGGGGGCGGGGGTGGAAGCGGGGGGCGAGATTCCTGTGTGTCTGTCTGCATTCATCAGTCGTGGGAGAGGAAAAACGACGTTCCCTCGACGATCCTTCTGAGTTCTTGCCTGAGAGGCCCCTGTCCCCAAAAGACAGCTCGAGAAGAGAGCGACCCACGGCTGAGGAACGCGTGCACCGTGACCCCCACGCAGGAGAAGCCCAAGCCAGGAGTCACTCGAAAGGGCGGGCTCTGAGCTTGAGCTTCTTCTCGAGGAAGATCTTGGTCCTCCTTTCAGGTCAGGAAGAAGAGGGAGAGGCAGAGCGGCAGAGCGTCCTCGTCGCCCACCCGTCGTTTCTGAAGCGCCTTCAATTCGAACTCATCTGTGTGCCAAAGCGGTCCATTTCGGGGTGCCCTATTCCGGTTCCCTCCCCGCACGGAGAAACATGTTCTGTCCCGATTCACTGAAATGCTCCCAAAGGGCCTTGGTGTGAGGCAGTGGACCTATGCCCATCCTGCCTCCTCTTCAAATCATTTCTACCGATACAGAAGAAGAGACACCACCCCCACCCACCATGGCCTGCCAAAGGCAGTGCAGCAGCTATCCCTGTGGGAGTGGGATCCGGTAGCACGCGAACATCAGTCCAACATCCCTTCCAAATCCATGAGTTCTCATGGAAAATGAGGATGCCCCATGACCGGGGATGGGGGGGAGTGGGGATGGGTGAGGGAGAGGGAGACAGAAAACGAGGAAGGGAGAAAGTGGAGGAGAGGCCAGGAGAGGGAGAGAGAGGAAAACGAGAGAGGGAGGGAGGGAGGGAGGGAGGGAGGGAGAGACAGGGAGGGAGAGACAGGGAGGGAGAGACAGGGAGGGACAGGGAGGGAGAGACGGGGGGGGTGGAGAGAGACAGAGACAGAGAGACAGAGACAGAGAGAGAAGAGAGACAGAGAGACAGAGAGGGAGACAGAGAGAAAGAAAGAGAGGAGGCGGGAAGAAAGGGATAAAGTGGGGGAGGAAGAGCAGGGGTGGGGGAGAGCGCGAGAGCGAGCGCGAGCGCGAGCGCGAGAGAGCGAGCGCGAGAGCGAGAGCGAGCGCGAGAGAGAGAGAGAGAGAGAGAGAGAGAGCGAGAGAGAGAGAGAGAGAGAGAGAGAGAGAGAGCAAGAGAGCGAGAGCGAGAGCGAGAGCGAGAGCGAGAGCGAGAGCGAGAGCGAGAGAGAGAGAGAGAGAGAGAGAGAGAGAGAGAGAGAGAGAGAGAGAGAGAGACCGGGAGAAAGAAAGAGACAGCGAGTGGCAGAGACAGAGACAGAGGCGGAGAGTGAGCGACAGGGAGCCAGGTAAAGGAAGGACACAGTGCTAGGGTATCTTCTGAGTGTTCGCACGTGTTTTCTGAGCTATGGAGATCAACATCAGTCCCATGAGAAGAAGAGAATGTGCCAGCCCCAGCCAGCACTGCTTGTCTTTTTGCAGAGATGAGAGTTTTCTAAGTTCGGGGCCCCCAGTGAGGGAAGCCGCCCCTTGTGTTCTGCCCGTGACCCTGATCGGGATGGATGGAGGACGAGGCGACGTGGTTGGGGCTTTCCCCCCTCCCCGCACCCCCCCCCCCAAGTCGGGAACCTCTCTTTCTACCTCTTTGCACACTCCATTCATTCTGAGACCACCGTTGGCATAGTCCTTTCCATGTTAAACATGATACGCCCTTGCCAAGAGACCCAAGTTCTGGAACCTCCAATGGATCTCTCCTGTATGCGTGGACAAGATCTCTCCAGTCCATCCCGTCAGATGAATGATTCTCAATGATCCTGAAAAACATGGATGAGGGCTAGCGTGGCTAAGGGCTTCCCTGGCGGTCTAGTGGTTAGGTTAGGTCTCCATCCTTCCACTGCACGGAATTGAATGAATGAATGAATGAATGAATGGAGTGAGTGAGTGAGTGAATCAATCAATCAATCAATCAATTTTAAAAGCGTTCATTAAAAAAGAACAAAAATAGACTAGAGTGGCTACCATCCCTCGCCCCCCTCCCTGGCCTCCGGCCCACGATCTAGAATCCCCTGCCCTCCTTGCTCCCACTCGAATACCTCCGTCACTCAGAGGTTGGCCC
>NW_027136089.1:200000-217500 GCF_039906515.1 Pseudorca crassidens | reverse complement strand
ACAGGGCCGACGAGGCGCGGCTGGCTCGGCCGCCGCCGCGGAGGCGCGGCGACGACCTCGCGGAAGACGTGGTGGGCGGGGGCGGACGCGCGCCGACGCGAGGGAGGCCCGGGGGCCATCCTAAGGGCACGGACGCGAGTCGGCCGCCGGGGCACGACACGGGGTCTCACCGCCAGAGGCCTCCAGCGCAGGGGCGGTCCCGCGGCACCCAGGACGCCGACTGGCCTCCTCGGCCCCCCACCAGGGTGCCCCCCCTCGCGGGGCTCGCGCCCACCACCGCCAAACACCCACGAGCCGCGGCCAGCCCCGCGACAACAACACTCTCCCGCGCGCACACCGGCCGCCCCACGTGCCCCGCCACACACGCCTCCGCCGCCGCGCCCGACTCCCCCGCCTCAGGGACCGTGAGCACTCCACCCGGGGACGCCGCCCGCCGCGGCGGCCGGGGCGGGCGACACCCTCACGTGGGCGAGGCCGGCTCGATCCCAGACGGGGAAGGGGGCACGGAGGGCTGGGGGCCGGGGAGGGCCGGCGGCCACGGGGAGGGGGCGGCACGCACACACACAGCGGCGAGGGCCGCGGGGCAGGGGCGCAGGGGCGCCCGCCCAGGGACAGGAAGGGCCGAGGCACGACCGGGCCCGCCAGGGAAACAAGCGCGGGGTCCCACCGCCACACACACGAGGGCGGTCCCACGACGCCTGGGACGCCGGCCGGCCCCGGCCACCCTGGGGGTCTCCCACGACCCGGCCCCGCCGCCGGGGCCCGTGTGCGACGGTTTCCCCCCGCGTGACACGGAGGGACCCGTCCGCCCAAACTCAACCTCCTCCGTCCTCGCCACATCCGCCTTCATCTGAGTCCGACCCCCGGGGCTCGCGCCCCAGGGAAACGCTCCCGAGCGAGGCGACCCGCACCGTGCCCACACACCGCCCCCGGCCGCGACTCGCGGCGAGGGCAGGCGCGACGGGCTCCTCGCGGCTGCGGGACTGGGGAGTCGGGACGTCCGTGCGTCCCCGAACCCCACCTCGGGCTCGCCACCGCGCGGGTCACCGCACGCGCACACACACGCGCACACACGGCCCCGCGCCGGACGCCGGCCTGGCGGGACCCTCCCCCGACTCAGAGGGGGGAGGCGCGGGCCGCGGTAGGCAAAGAGCGGCACTCGGCCCCACCGCGGGGCCGGCGCAAGCCCTCCCGCGAGGGCGAGGGCCTCTGCCGCCCACGTGGCTCTGGCAGTGGCCACCGTGGCCCACTGCACGCTTGGGAGGGGCAGCGGCTGGGGGGTCCGGTACCCCAAGGCTCCCTCTCGGATCGCTAGAGAAGGCTTTCTCACCGAGGGTGCGTCATCCCCCACCCATCGTCTCTGCCCTTCGGGCCCACGGAGGCGCTCCACGAGCCACCAAGTCCACGACTGGCCGTGGGAGGGGTGGGGGGGTCTGCGGTATGGGTAAGCACACGGCCCACTGGAGCGTTCGCGGCCACAGCCTCGGGGGCACAACCTCTGCCGCCCCCCAGGCTCGTCCACCGGGCTCCGGAAGGGGGGAGCACGCCCGAGAAGCGCGACAGACGCCCCCTTCTCGCAGGCCCCGGCCCAACGCGATCGCACCCACGCCCGTGTGCGACTCCCCACACACACGCAAGTGGGGGGCGGCGGCACACGCGGCGTCGGCCCGGCCACGAAGTCAGTCCCCCCCACGGCACACCGTGGGAGGACGATGGCGACGAGGTGGCAGGCCCCCGTCCCCCACCGAGGGAGAGAAACAGAGGCAAGCCCCCGCGCCCTTTACCGTCTCGACCCCCCCAAGAGAGCCACTCACGGGACACACCACCGCGGCGGAGACCCCGAGGAGCACGCTGGGAAAAGGGAACGACACCACCGCTCGGCCTCGCGCGCCTGAGGGACGACCTGGAGCGCTCCAGGGGCACCACAGAGGACCGAGCAAGTCACGCTCACGCGCCGGCAGCGGGCGCGCGGCGCAGCGGCGGGACGGCCCCCACCGACGCGGGGAGGACCGCCCGCGAGGCACACGCCAAGGAGGCGAAGCGAGAGCGTCTGCTGCGTCCGAGGACCACGGCCCCGCCCACGCCATGAGGCAGGAGGCGGGAGACCGCAGGTCAGGGCCGGAGACCACCACCCCTGCCTCCCACACACCCCTCGGCAGGCCGGCAGGGCGTGACAAGAGAGGCGAGGGGCCCGCGGACAGAACGAGAAGAGCGGTCCCGTTCGCCAAGAACGTCCGTCCCTCGTCTGGCGCGACTTAAGGCCCGGCCCAGGAGAGCGCGACATCACCACATCGATCAGTCAATCCAGAGAGCCAGGGGCCACGAGGGCCCCGAGGGAGGAGGGGCACGGCGAGGACCCTCACCGGAGGAGCCTGCTTCAGCCTCAGCCGGCACCCAGCCCCCCCCTTCGCTCCCTCTTGCCTTCTCGGGCAACAGTGGCCGACGACCCCGCGAGGAGAACGCCTGACACGTGGCACGGAGCCTGCGGGTTGGGGTCGTCTCAGCCACCACCGGGTGCCTGCGGCGGGGAAGGGGAGTCACACGGGGTAGAAGACCCACGCACCACCTCGCCCCGCCGCCCTCGGGTGAGCCAGAGACCGGAGGCGGCACCGCGGGTCGGGTCAGCCGGGCGCACACACGAGAGCCGGCGCGCAGGCCCAAGCGGGCGGCTCAAGTGGCAAGGGCCGGTTCGGGCGCCGGACGGCGGTCCAAAGCCCAGCGCCCTGCGCGCGTCCAGAGTCCCAGAACCCCCAGCGAGAGATGCCAGAGGAGACCGTGTCAGCACCTATCTGGTGGTAAAAAAGGCCCATTTCAGGCGAAAAAAATCACGGCGCCCGGCAGCGGGGCCCATCCACGAACCTCGGGGGGGCTCCCCGGGACCTCGGCCCGGCTACCTCTCCCCAACACTTCCCCATCCACAGCAGCCCCGGAGCTCTCTCGGGGCCATCTGGTCGACCCGAGGAGCGGGGGCGGCAGAGTGGAGCGGGGCGGGGCGGGAAAACGTGTCAGAGGCAGCGAGCGGGCCGGGGTCGCCCTCCCCGGATCGCCCGCGCGAGCAGGTACCGTACCGCAGTCCCTCCGAGTCCCCGGGCGAAGACTTGGTTACAGAAAAGGAACTATCCCACTCTGCCGCCTCTGACGAGCGGGGCCCACGAGGGACCGCGCCCGGGCCCAGGCCGCCCTATCCGGGCCACCCAGTACGACTCGGGCCGGTCCCCACCGCCACCCCCACCCCGGCCGGGACTCGCGGTGGAGGAGGGGGCGGGGGAGGGCGAGAAAAAGTCGCGTCCGCCGACCGGGACCCACGTGGGCCCGCTAAAGGGCCGGGTGCGCCCTCCCCGGCCACCCGCGCGAGCAGGTCCCGGCCCGTCCGCGTCCCCGGACCCAGGGGGACTTGGAAACATTTTCGCACGGAGGCACCTCCCAGGCGACCGGAGCCCACGAGGGACCGCACCCGGGCCCGGGCCTCTCTCTCCGGGTCACCCCTCGCGGCCCAGCCCGGTCCCCACCTCCGGAGTCCGACTCGGAAAAGCATCGGTCAGAAAGAATCCGACCACCGGGACCCACGCGCGCCCGCCAACGAGCCCGTCGCGCCCTCCACCGGCCTAAACGCACGGGCACGGGCACGGGCCGGTCCCCACCTCCGGAGCGGGGCGCTGTGGGGACCGGGCGGTGGGGGGGGGGGAGGGAGGGAAGGAAGGAAGGAGGGTCGGGTGGCCGGGTCGGTCCCCGCGGCCGGATGCTGGTCGACCAGGCCAGGCGGCCCCACAGACCGGCTCGAGAGCGCGGCGACAGTCACACCCTCATAGGCCTGCACGCCCAATCTCAAGCGACAGCAGGAGGCGCCCACGCCTGGGCCCCACCGGGACAGTCACCGCCAGCGTCGCCCGGCTCCCGGAACTCTGCCTCGGGCCCGGCGGCCGAGTCACAGCCCTCACGAAGGTCGCCGAAGCTCCAGAGACAAGGGACAATATAAAAGCGGCCGCCAGGTGGCTCCCGACAACGGCTCCAACGTCCCCGGGCCGGGTTCCCTGTCGCCGGCCGGCCACCGAGGATGCAGCAGCGCCGGGCCGCCCAAACGCCCGAGCTCAGCCCGCCGGGGCGAGCCGGCGGGCGTCTGGCGCGGCCCCGAGGCGTCCGTCTCGGAGCTAGCTCCCGGGACGGCACGACACGGCGCGACCCCGGCAGCAGACGGGGGGGGGGGGGGGGGGGTGGCCGGGGAAGCTGGGAAGACGTCGCCGGGAGGCCGCCTCGAAGGAAACGCGCTCCCCACGCGACTCCTCGGCGGGGGCAAATCCCACGGAGACGCCGGCGGGGCCCGGGGCGGCCGGCACGGGGTGCCCAGAGGGTCACGAGCAAGATCCCCGGCTGCCCGGACGGAGGGAGGGAGGGAGGGAGGGAGGGAGGGAAGGCGGGGACTGGCAAACCGAAACCAGGCAAGCACTCAGAGAACAACGCAGGAATTCATCCTCTCTCGAACGGTGGAGGTCTGTCGGAAGCAGACACGCAAAGCCCAGAACCTAGAAAGGAAAGGAAGGATACCCTCCGACCCCACACATACAAGCGGAAACAAACAACTATCTCTGCCCGGACGGCGACAAAGTCCAAAGACAACACATGGGTGCGTGGGTGGGGAAAACGCACCCGCGGTCACGAGAAAACATGGATTTCAAAATGGACTGACCACAGTCCACGGGCGGGGGTGGGCGTGGGGGTGGGGGATGGGGGAGGCGGGGCTCGGGGGAATGCGGGCGGGTGGGGGGGCGGAGGGGGGGCGAGGGTGGAGTCCATAGCCATCCACTAAAGAAACTGAGTTCGGGCACATCTACTCAATGCAACACCCCGAGTGCGAGCGTGTGCGTGTGCGTGTGCGTGTGCGTGTGCGTGTGCGTGTGTGTGTGTGGAATGCGGTAAGTATCGACAACGGACTGTAGCCCCACCGAGACCACGACAAACCATACCAGCGAAGAAGTCAAGCCGTACAACTACTCTGGCCTTCAAAACAAAGGAAAAAGCGTGCACGTATAGTATACGTACGTGCATCGCGTGTGCTTGTGGCACAGGTATACGTGGACGTATAAAGGCCTAGGACAAGCCCAAGCACATCCCGTAAGGGGAGCCTATCCAAAACAGACCAAGGCCTCTCACCACTCAGCTTCCAGAAAACAAGCAACCCAGCGAGGAAAGTGAACTGGAGGCCCAAACTGAACCTTTTCGTTAGGGAAAATAAAGAAAAGAAGAGACGAGAAGAGAAGAGAAGAGAAAAGGAAAGGAAAGGAAAGAAAAAAGGAAAGGAAAGGAAAGGAAAGGAAAGGAAAGGAAAGGAAAGGAAAGGAAAGGAAAGGAAAGGAAAGGAAAGGAAAGGAAAGGAAAGGAAAGAAGGAAGGAAGGAAGAAAGGAAGAAAGAAAGAAAGAAAGACAGACAGAAAGAAAGAGAGAGAGAGTGGGAGTGGGAGTGAGAGTGAGAGTGGGAGTGGGAGTGGGAGAGGGAGAGGGAGAGGGGGAGGGAGAGGGAGAGGCAGAGGGAGGGACAGAGAGACAGAGGGGAGAGAGAGAGAGAGAGAGAGAGTGAGAGTTGGAGTGGGAGTGGGAGAGGGAGAGGGGAGGGAGAGGGAGAGGGAGGGAGAGACAGAGAGACAGAGGGGGAGAGAGAGAGACAGAGACAGAGAGAAAGAAAGAGAGAGAGAGAGAAAGAAAGAAAAAGAGAGAGAAAGAGAGAGAGAGAGAGAGAAAGAAAGAGAGCGAGAGAGAAAGAAAGAGAGAGAAAGAAACAGAAAGAAAGAGAGAGAGAGAGAAAGAAAGAGAGAGAAAGAAAGAGAGAGAGAAAGAGAGAGAGAGAAAGAGAGAGCAAAAGAGAGAGAGAGAAAGAGAAAGAGAAAGAAAGAGAGAGGAAGAGAGGGAAAGAGCGAAAGAGAGAGAGAAAGAGAGAGAGAAAGAGAAAGAGAGAAAGAAAGAGAGAGAGAGAGAGAAAGAGAAAGGGAAAGAGCAAAAGAGAGAGAGAAAGAGTGAAAGAGAGAAAGGAAGAGAGAGAGAAAGAGAGACCGAGCGAAAGAAAGAGAGCGAAAGAGAGAGAAAGAGATAGAGAGAAAGAGAGAGGGAAAGAGCGAAAGAGAGAGAAAGACAGAAAGAAAGAGAGAGAAAGAAAGAAAGAAAGAGAGAAAGAGGGAAAGAAAAAGAGAGAGAGAGAAAAGAAAGAAAGAAAGAAAGAAAGAAAGAAAGAAAGAAAGAAAGAAAGAAAGAAAGAAAGAAAGAAAGAAAGAAAGAAAGAAAGAAAAAGAAAGATAGAAAGAAAGATAGAAAGAAAGAAAGAAAGAAAGAAAGAAAGAAAGAAAGAAAGAAAGAAAGAAAGAAAGAAAAAATCTCTCAACCTAAAAGTTTTTGGAACAAACAGACAATCTATGATTTGGTAGGTAAAAAAAATATTTTTGGAACGTACAGTTCTTTGAGACAAGAATGGAGAGGAAAAGAAAAAAAAAGACAATAAGAATTCGGAACGCTTAGAAACCTGAATCGGTCACGAACAGGAACTAGGAAGCCATGGTGAACGGGGTCTGTGACACCAGTGTTTCTGGACCGGCAAATGGATGATTCCATTTCATCACGCCTAGAAGCGTACATTTTCACGCAGCATCACTTTTTTAAAATGTTTTTTCCCCAAAGTGATGCTAGAGGTGTGGACTCATACATCGGAACATCTTTAGTCTTTCTGTAATAAGGAGACCGACGTAGGTCCACTGAGACTTGTTGAGCCACGAACGTTTCCGTAGGTCATCTTTGGAAACGATCTAGACGTTCCACGAATTCCCTCCCCATCATTCCGCTTACACCAACACTAAAGTTCCTAAAGTGACCCAAAAGGTCTGGGAGAAACTGTTTTTAAGTAGACATACCAAAAAACATAACCTTTCTTAAGGAGTTCCTCCACCTAGAGCTATCGACATCACTTGTTCTAAATCCCATGACGAGGAGATGACCCGTGAACATTTCCTGAGACTTTAGACGGTGTCAGCCATCATCCCCAAGTTCTTTTCCTTGCTGACGAACTTGGTTCACTCCCGTGAACTTATTGGATTTGGGGTCGACGTAGATAGAAGAAAAGGATGACCTCGAATGCCGATCACCCCAAAGACATGCCTAGTTTCATAAAACCCATACGTTGACCCTGGCTATTCTCAGCCGGAGGGTTCATCCTAGATCACGTGAACTTACAAAACCCTTTGGGTCCCTCTCTAGTAGACTGAATAATTCGGGAGTGCTTCCTCCTAAGCCCTTCAAGAGAGCTCTTTCCCAAGTTAATTGTGGCACTCGGATCCGTACGTAGGAACAGGCCAGCTCTAGAAGGTAGCTACAGACATACCTGTTACCAGGGCCTTCCCAGATTCTTGCACAGCAGTGCCATAGAAACGAAGATCGCTTCCACAAGACTCTAAGGTCAGCAAAGCAAAACTTTTTTTTTAATTTATTTTGTTATTATTATTATCATTATCATTACTATTATTTTATTAAAAGAGATAGCTGGTACACAAGGGAGAAGGCGGTGGGGGGGGCGGGGGGGGGGGTTGGGGGGGAGAGACACCGCCCCGAGTTGCTCTGATCACGGAAGGGAGAGTTTGTCTCGGGATCACCGATCCTTTCCAGGAATCCTCCAAATTCTCGGATCTGCAGCAGCTGGTTGCACGGTGGCTACCTATGGGGAATAGCAAGCGCTTCCACGAGGGGAAAGAAGCACATGAGAATTTTCTGCAAGAAAGCACAGGAACAGATAAGGGTTAAATGTACAGTGGAGCTCCTCGTCTTGGGACAACTAGGTATAGTCGTGGTGTCAACAGAGGTAAAGTTAATCTTTTACTCCCGAGAGCCTCGTGTGTGTGTGTGTGTGTGTGTGTGTGTGTGTGTGTGTGTGTGTGTGTGTGCGCGCGCGCGCGCGCGTGTGTACGTGGGTGGGTGGGTGTGGGTGGGTGTGCGGGTGTGTGTCTGAGACTCAGGCCCCCAGGGCCTCTGTTCTTTAGCTGGCAAGGCCTGTTTGGCCCTAGGCCACTCCCCAGTCCTTTTCCAAAATGTCTGTAGGTCTGTCTCATGCGTGCGTACGTACGTACGTACGTACGTACGTACCTACCTACCTACCTACCTACCTACCTACCTACCTACCTAGAGATCGACATGACCAGAGATTTCATAGCTTTCATTTAAAAACTTTTAGTCAGCCACGAAGCAGGTAGTGCAATCGAAAATTCGCTCTCTTGCTTATTTATAAAGAACCGTTGGAATAGGTGACGTTTATTTCCTCCGATGGCTAAGGCTTTTTATTATCTGTGGGGAAAGACTTTTAAGATTCGTGTTGGTCCCGAAGGAGACGGCGAATTAGTGTTTGGGTGAGGGAGCCCTTCCACCGGTTTGTATTCTTAAAGAGACCACTTCCCCCTCCCCTCCCCCGTTGTTATTTTTTGGGGTTTTTTTTTTGTTTGTTTGTTTCCGTTTTGGTTTTTCTGTTTTTTCTTTCTTTCTTTTTTTTTTTTTTTTTTCCTTCCCTTTGGTTTCAGGGTCTACCTCATCCAGTCCACTGGCCTTAGTCTCAGTCAGGCCATCGCAGGCTGTGTTCACATTTCGGAGGCGGTAGAGATGTGCAAGATCAAGACAGTTCACCCAGAGAACTGGGCGGCGGGTGCCTTGCTGACATCGAAAAGCTGATCTGCTCATCATGCAGTTCCATTTCCCCTCCTCGTCCTCCTCGTCCTCCTCGTCCTCCTCGTCCTCCTCCTCCACCTCGTCCCCGTCCTCGTCCTCCTCCTCGTCGTCCTCCTCCTCGTCCTCGTCCTCGTCCTCCTCCTCGTCCTCCTCGTCCTCCTCGTCCTCGTCCTCGTCCTCCTCGTCCTCGTCCTCCTCCTCCTCCTCCTCCTCCTCCTCCTCCTCCTCCTCCTGTGTGCTTCTTTCTGTCAAGGAGAAGATTTCCAACTCAAATGCAGACCAAAAGATTTCTAGGTTCCAAAACTTCAGGGTTCCATGGATCATGGTGTCCAAAATCTGCACAGGGTCTTCAATAACGGCCCTCGTTCTCAGCGCACACAAGTCAACCCCAGACCAAGGCACCCTAAGGGCAAAAACCCTCCAAGGTTTCTCCCATTAGACCCCGAACGTCAGCACACACCCCCTCCCCCGGTTTCTATTTCGTATCGCGTGCGCTCAGGCAGACGGCAAACACATCGATCGATCATTTTCCTTTAGCGTGTTTCATGAACGTCGCACTGGCCGAAGAAACCTAGGTGTGTCAAAGCTCATCCCTGCGTAAAAGGCTTTGGCTTCTCCGTGAAGGGGTCGAGCCGAGGGACCCAGGCCCCTCTGTCAACTTTTCACTGGATTCATTGGCCTCACTCTTGTCCCAAGCGACGGCTGGTCAGATTTCTCATGGTCATTTTTTGCCTTCTGGCTTTAGCAAGGGTCTTCAACTGGGGTAAAAAGAGCAGGCTTGCTTGGGGCGCTTTCATGGTGGGGAGGAGGGGGTGGTGGCCCATAGAGGTGGGTCCCTTCGATTCACCCCATCTCAGGTAGTGCCCTATGCAAAACGTTTGCTTTCATACCATCAGGATCCTAACTTTGGAGAGTTTCCCTGCCTTAAACGTCCTCTGCCCTCCGCCTATTCATCCACCATCCACCACCACCCCGCTGACCTGTTCATCCCGTCCATGGTTTTTCTCTTCCGAGAAAGCATGTTACCTACGGCTCGTCCCCAGGCTACGTACGTGTCCATTCACCTCCTGAAAGACATGTCTCGGTCACCTCCGAGAGAGTTCTTGGCAGTGAGGAATAAAACCGCCACTGTCAAGGTCCGCGTGCAGGTTTCTGCGTGGACCTCAGCCGTTCGACTCCCCGCGTCACCTCGGGTCCATTCATAGCAAGGAGTCCTCCGAGGGCCGGGTCTTACGGTGAGAGTGTGTTTGGCTGTGAAAAACACCACCCCTGTTCACAGAGTTCCCAAAAACGGGGGGGTGGGGGGTTGGGGGGTTGGGGTGGGGGTCGGGGTGGAGCTGAGGAGGGCACGGCACGTCAGCATACCGAAGCGTCCGGAACCCCGAGGAGGCGGGCAAGGAAGGAAGATGTCCCCGGGACAAAACCTTCCCTCCCCGTCCTTAGGGTCGATGGCTGGACCTGAGAATTCCATGGACACGAGACGGATTTATGAAACCAGAATTCCAAGAAAGGGGACCTGGCTGGCCGAGACCCCAAAATGAGTCTCTTTGGGGTTTGTTAGGGCGGCAGGCCAGGAGACACCCGCCGTGTTCCACCCGACTCCCAAATGGGGCGAGTTTATCGAAGAAAAAAAAAAAAAAAGCCAAACCAAAAGCAAACACACACGCAGACAGAAACCCCAGCAAAACACACACACACACACACACACACACACACACACACACACACACACACACACACACACACACTCTGGGTGCGCTATCTGCTGTCCATGATTTCCCGTGCCTTTTGGACATGGCTGATAGGGATGGACATGAAACGGCAGGACAGCAAGCTGGCATCTCGGCCGGCCTAGAGAAGTTTCCCGAGTGAAATATCAGAACCAGGGCGGGGTGGGGATGGGGGGCGCAGAGAGAGGCGGGGAAGGGGGGCCCACGTCACCCGGGAGAGAAGCGGGGGGAGGGGGGCGCTGACCGACCTCGGTTCACCCCGTCCCCCTCCGGCCGAGAACCTGCCTTCGCTTCCTGCCCTCAGGTGTGTGAGAGGAGCAGGTTTCTTTCCCATAACTACCAACACATCATTTCAGTCTTGTTTGTGGGTTTCTTTTTGTGTGTTCGTTTTCTGGACGAGGCCAAAGAACCCTTCCAGTGAGTGGAGGCGTGTGTACAAAGGAGGATCTGACAGGACGGGAGGGTGCGGGTCAGTCCCTGTGCCAAGAAACCCAGAGAATCTGTCGTAGCTGAGGCTCGGGCCTTTTGCAGAAATAGGCCAAGAGAGTTCAGAGTTGATCCTTCACTGCCAAACAGTCATCACAGCAGTTTCCTGGAAGGGATTGTGTTGCAAGAGCCAGCGTGGTGACCCTCAGGCCTCAGGCCTCAGGCCTCAGGCCTCAGCCCGGCAGGCAGGCAGGCAGGCAGGCAGGCAGGCAGCGGCTATTGTCTGTTGGTCCCGCCCCCACCCCCACCCCCACCCCCGTTCCTTCTCCAGAGCTCCTTCCTAAGTCCCCTGGACTGACCTTTGCCAGGAGCGGGGGAGGGGAGGGGAGGTCCGGACGATTCATTCGGCAGGGCCTCGTTCAATCGCTCCATTCAAATGCAGAAAGCTCTCCGGTCAAGTCGGAGCCTTTGACTTTGCCTCGAGCTTCTCTTTAATGAATGGCTTTGTCTTTTTTCTTTCCCCAATTTCCCCACCCTTAGGCTGTCCCCTCCAAACTGCAGGGAGGGAAGGAGGGAGAGAGGTAAGGGATGGGAGGAGGTTGTGTGAGAAACAGGCCTTTTTTTCCAGGCAAAAGATGTCCCCTCCTTTTCCTAACCCAGGAAACCCCACTACACCATTTGAGAATCATGGACATGCATGGAAGCAGATGTCTTCACTTGAGATCTTCCTCCGCAGGAGGACAGAAAGGCGGGCCAGTGTGTCCCTCTTGTGCTGGCCGGTTCTTAAGTCACTTGAATTCAAAATAATCAATAGAGCATGGAGGCAGATTTTGGGGCGGCCTACTCTGGAGCCCAAGAGTTCCCTCCTCTGAAAGTTCCTTGGAACATATTAAAGCTGAGCTGGTGACTCGTGTGTGTAGGGATGTGTGTGTGTGTGTGTGTGTGTGTGTGTGTGTGTGTGTGTGTGTGTGTGAGTGAGTGAGTGAGTGAGTGAGTGAAGGAGATTTCTAGATGTCAGGGTCGAAGCAACTTTAGAAGTCTGCAACACCTCTGATGATGTCGTCGGGTGTTTGGTTCAAATTTCGGAGTGGCTCTCAAAGAAACAGGCACGAGGATTGTTTCCATAGGAGCCGTTGTGGCCGTTTCGTCAAGTTCTCTAGCTTCCGTTTGCAGAGCTTCAGGCAAAGGGCCATTTTAGTTCTCAGTGAGGCCAAGTCAAAAGGGTGGGAGAAAATGGCAAACGTTCATGGGGAGAGTCGTAGCCAGATATTGGAGGGAACTCAAAAAACTTCGGGATGCAGTCCAGTTTTCAGGTTAAGAACAACACCCTAAGGGAAACGAGTAGCTCCAGAACTTCATATCCACAAGTGAGTATCCCCGTTTTATGGAAACATAATTTTGGCCTCCAAGTAACGTATGCAAATAACTCGGTTGCCAAGGAAATAAGAAGCCTCACTGAGAGTTTCTGAATTAAGGAAGGTAGGGAGAAAAAGATCAGTGATTCCATCCTGCTGACAGAGGTATAAGTTACCAAGTGGAGGTCCATCTTTAAAAATAAAAAAAAAGAAAAAAGAAAAAAGAAAATTGGGTTTTGTTGGTTTGTTTTTGTTTTTCCTTGTACCTGGAAAACAAAAGATTTAAGAATCAGTCCTAATCCCTCTGTCTCTCTGTCTCTTCTTTCTCTCTGTCTCTCTCTGTCTCAGTGTCTCTGCCTCTGTCTCTGTCTCTCTCTGTCTCTCTCTCTCTCTCTCTCCCCCCCTCCATATATACATATACATATATATACATACATACATGTATATACATATACCTACATACGTGTGTGTGTGTGTGTATATGTATATATGTATATATATATATATATATATATATATATATATATATATATATATATATATATAAAGGTATTTTACGTAGGGTTTTTTTTTTTTCACATTCTTTTCTCTCATAGGTTTATTACAAAGTATTGAGTAGAGTTTCCTGTGCTATATAGTAGGAGGCGCTTGCTTGTTGATTACCGATTTTATGTACAGTCATGTGTACATGGTCATCCCAACCCCCTAAGTTATCCCCCGCTTCCCCAATCCGTCCTACTTTACACAAGTAGTCATACACATTATCATCCTGTTCATCAGTTCATTCAATCCCGTGTAAGTCATCCTTGTTCTACTTGGAGTCCAGTCTTTCCATCGGTTCTGCCGACCTTGCCTGATGATCGAGCGTGACTGGACGAGTGACGGTTCCAAAAAGTTTGCAAGAGCTTCTGTGAAGGATTGTAGGATTTGCCCAGCGAAGCGGGTGCCGTGATCTGATCACAGGGGAGGCTGTGGAAGGTAGACCCCAAGTGGCAAACACATTTTGTTTTTTTAACAGTCTCTGTGCCACGGTGAGGACATCAGGCTTGCAGTGAGTGAGGGAAGACTTCAACCCACACGGAAGACATACCTACGGCCACAAGAATGTTTGGATGACCCCTACTAAGTGGCAGTGGAATGAAGTCCAGTGGCTGGGGTTCAGAGGGTCCAGAGAGAGGAGGTTTTCTTTCCAGAGAGAAAAATAGTTCCCACCCCCCCCCCCCCCAGGGTTACAAGCATGACAGGTCAGACGTTGCCGGTAGACTGTAGAAATCTTCCCGCCAATGTCTATGTACAATTGGGGTCATCTTCAAGGCACCATGGGTGGGTGAAGGAATGCAAGGTGGAGTGTGGGGGTGGGGGAGGGGGGAGGTTGGCCAGGGAGTAACCAACCGGCCGGGCCGCCGTCTCCCGTCTGCCATAGCCCCGACCGGCTGTTGACAGGACAGAATGGACTCGATCCACGTGTGCCCCGCCACCCCCACCACCTTTCAACAGGCTGTTGTTGCTGCCTTGGCGTGAACGTCGGTTAGAACACCTCCCTGATACTGGGTTCCGTCCCTTTCGTGTGAGCCTCCATTTTGACGACGACAGACAACCCTTTATGCCAGGGCAGAGAAGACTTCCAGGAAGAAACATCCCATCATGTCTGGAACAGTTAGAACACATCGGTGTACAGACACAAGCCAAAGTAGACTTCACGTTGTTCCTTCCTCTTTGACGACGCTTCCCGTGTCATCGAAGCTCTCCAAGAAACGTACTCAGTTTCATCTCTCTCGTTTCTCAGGAGAGAGAACACATTTTTGGGCTATTTCGAGGGCCCTCTCCTCCTGCATCCTAACTCAAAGTGCGTTCTAAGTCCAAAGGACTTCACCTGTCCTTCAACCGGGGGGCAAGTGTGTCCAAAATATCCAAAAGGTTGTAAAGCACTTAATCGGATATAGGTCACTGTGAAACAGTGCTTCGCTAGCCAGGTCACCGACATCCCAAGGAGAGACTTGCTAGGCAGAGAGAGAAGCTTCTTCTTCAGTTCCGAGCCACACCTGGTTCTTTGAATCTCGAGAGGACTAAGCTGATGTGAGTCCTCCGAGACCTGATAACGGCAACCTAGAAAATAAGTGATGACTTTTGACAAGGCATAAGCTTTTCTTTCTTGCTTCCTTTTCCTTCCTTCCTTCCTTCCTTCCTTCCTTCCTTCCTTCCTTCCTTCCTTCCTTCCTTCCTTCCTTCCTTCCTTTCTTCCTTCCTTCCTTCCTTCCTTCCTTCTCTCTCTCTCTCTCTCTCTCTCTCTCTCTCTCTCTCTCTCTCTCTTTCTTTCTTTCCTTCCTTCTCTCCTTAAAGATAAAGGAAGAAACCTTTCCTAATCTAATCTAATCTCTCATGATGGACAGAGCAGACTGATGAAAGAAAAACCCAAACCCTAAACCCAAACCCAAACCTTGTCCTTTTAACATAGAGAGACAACTAAATTCTATTTTTGCACTTGTTTCACGTTGATACGAAAACTCATTTCTGTCTTTGAATCCATCCTCATCTTATCCAGTCAGTCCTGACCACGGATCCGATTCCTTTCCAAAGACCATTTTCTTCACACACCTTTTCCAATCGTCTGTGCCCATTTTTAGCCTGTCCCTCGTTTTCTTTCTTTTCCATTGAGAAGTGACCACCTTTAGGACTAAAATCTCTTTCTCCTTCCCCCAAACATTATCTGCATATCTTCTACTTTGCCTCCCCACTCCCCCAAAAAAGTCCTCTTCCTACCATGAGGATGGCGACATCAGGTAGCTTGGACCACACACGTTCCGTTCCTTCTTTGGAATGCCTCGTCCTTGGACACTGTCTGTTTTTTTTTTTTTTTTTTTTCTTTCTTCAGTCAGTCAGTGAAAGTAAGGAAGCCAACCACAGTGAACAGTGTGAACATGGAATACTTTGTAGAAGTCTAGGCTCCTACCGAGTACACTCTTTCCCTAAAGCACAAGATCTATCTAGGCATGGAACCAAACATGCTCAGTCTCTCCTCCGTAAGAGGTCCAAAGCAGGGAGACCCTTAGACTTGTGGAGCCATGAACATTTCAGTATTTTATCTTATGTGGAGGTGATGTAGACACTCGCTGAGATTTCACCCTGCCAATGGCACTTAGCCAACCTCTAAGCCTAGAGATGACCAGAGATGTTGGAAAGTCTTGAAGTCGGCCTATGGAAAACAATCATTGGGGGGAGAGTTCCCCTTAAACATTCTTATCTCGTTAACATCTATGCCCTCTATTCGTTAGGAGCAGTCCTACTTAGATGATTCGTGAACATTTCATGAGACATGAGGGCGGTTCAGTTCGTCATGGTGTCTACACCTCCCGCCCCCCTCCCCTTTCACGTGAGAGATTTTCTTCCTGATTTCAGAGGGGAGAAGTAAAAGAGAGTCAGAGCGTCCCTCTCGTGGTGTTGTCAGTCTAATTCCAAAACTTCTCTATGCCACGGAGGCACGTTTGGGGGCGGCCTACTCAGGGCCCCAAGACTTTCAAAGTCAAACTCAAGGAGGACGTAAATGTACTTCATGCCACCGAACCCGAACCCGAACCGGTGAACCCGATGGCTTACTAGGAGATGACGTGTCATTGGCCCACCCATTTAAGACACGGAACCAGACACCCTCTCCTCGATGACTCGGAGCAAGTGAGTTCCTGGGGGTGGGGTGGGGTGGGGTGGGGTGGGGTGGGGAGGGTGTCTGTCGGAGAGGGTCCTCTGCTCCAGGTGGGTCCATAAGCACTGCACATGACAGTAGGTGTTCATGGTGTTCTTGGGAAGGAAAGACAGGGAGAATTTTATTTTGAAAAGCTTATCTTCTCACAGCATTTACACTATGAACGATGATGCAACTTCACGGGGGGTGTGCGGGGGCAGTGAAGGCCAGGGAGCCTGGCAACATAGAAGAGCCACGGAGGCTGGCTGTGTGTGACCCCAAGGATGTCCGGCGACTCCTCTCACTTGGGGTGGGGGGTGGGGGGCGGGGGTGGAAGCGGGGGGCGAGATTCCTGTGTGTCTGTCTGCATTCATCAGTCGTGGGAGAGGAAAAACGACGTTCCCTCGACGATCCTTCTGAGTTCTTGCCTGAGAGGCCCCTGTCCCCAAAAGACAGCTCGAGAAGAGAGCGACCCACGGCTGAGGAACGCGTGCACCGTGACCCCCACGCAGGAGAAGCCCAAGCCAGGAGTCACTCGAAAGGGCGGGCTCTGAGCTTGAGCTTCTTCTCGAGGAAGATCTTGGTCCTCCTTTCAGGTCAGGAAGAAGAGGGAGAGGCAGAGCGGCAGAGCGTCCTCGTCGCCCACCCGTCGTTTCTGAAGCGCCTTCAATTCGAACTCATCTGTGTGCCAAAGCGGTCCATTTCGGGGTGCCCTATTCCGGTTCCCTCCCCGCACGGAGAAACATGTTCTGTCCCGATTCACTGAAATGCTCCCAAAGGGCCTTGGTGTGAGGCAGTGGACCTATGCCCATCCTGCCTCCTCTTCAAATCATTTCTACCGATACAGAAGAAGAGACACCACCCCCACCCACCATGGCCTGCCAAAGGCAGTGCAGCAGCTATCCCTGTGGGAGTGGGATCCGGTAGCACGCGAACATCAGTCCAACATCCCTTCCAAATCCATGAGTTCTCATGGAAAATGAGGATGCCCCATGACCGGGGATGGGGGGGAGTGGGGATGGGTGAGGGAGAGGGAGACAGAAAACGAGGAAGGGAGAAAGTGGAGGAGAGGCCAGGAGAGGGAGAGAGAGGAAAACGAGAGAGGGAGGGAGGGAGGGAGGGAGGGAGGGAGAGACAGGGAGGGAGAGACAGGGAGGGAGAGACAGGGAGGGACAGGGAGGGAGAGACGGGGGGGGTGGAGAGAGACAGAGACAGAGAGACAGAGACAGAGAGAGAAGAGAGACAGAGAGACAGAGAGGGAGACAGAGAGAAAGAAAGAGAGGAGGCGGGAAGAAAGGGATAAAGTGGGGGAGGAAGAGCAGGGGTGGGGGAGAGCGCGAGAGCGAGCGCGAGCGCGAGCGCGAGAGAGCGAGCGCGAGAGCGAGAGCGAGCGCGCGAGAGAGAGAGAGAGAGAGAGAGAGAGCGAGAGAGAGAGAGAGAGAGAGAGAGAGAGAGAGAGCAAGAGAGCGAGAGCGAGAGCGAGAGCGAGAGCGAGAGCGAGAGCGAGAGCGAGAGAGAGAGAGAGAGAGAGAGAGAGAGAGAGAGAGAGAGAGAGAGAGAGACCGGGAGAAAGAAAGAGACAGCGAGTGGCAGAGACAGAGACAGAGGCGGAGAGTGAGCGACAGGGA
>NW_027136089.1:190000-192500 GCF_039906515.1 Pseudorca crassidens | reverse complement strand
ACGGACGGACGGACGGACGGGGCGGGGAGGCCGGGGGTGGCGGCCGGGAGACGCACGACACCCGAGCGCGCCGCAGAGCCGGCGCCGTCACGGAGGGGAGGACGGCAGACGACGGGGGTGGGGGTGGGGGGACGGGAGAGGACGACGAGGAGGACGAGGAGGAGGAGGAGCGGGAGCAGCGGACGGGAGAGGGCGGCGGGCGGCGCGGAAGGCAAGGCGGTGGGGAGAAAACCCGGCGGTCGCCCCCCGACCGCCGGGCCCTCCTCCCACGCCTCCTTCCGCGACCGACCGAACCGACCGACTCCCAACCCTCTCTCGCTCTCCCCTCTCTCTCCCCCCGTCTCCGTTCTCCGCCTCTCCACCCCTCACGCCGCCGACGCCACACAGCCTCCACGCAGCCGCCAGACGGCCCCGCCACGACGAGCGACGGACGGACGACGCCGTGCGCCCCCGCCCACCACCGACAGGCGCCCACCGCCGGCCGGCTCGGGGAGCGTGCACGAAGCGCCGAGCGGCGCGGCCGCAGCCCGGGGGAAAGCGCGCGGCGGCAGGCGACGCCGCGGCGTCCCGCGGGTCGCCGCCGGGGCACGCATCCCCGGGGCGCGGCCGCGCACGCACGACTCGGCCTCGGCCCGAGACGCCCGCCCCGACACGGCGAGGCGAGGCGGCGGGGGCGGGCACGGATCCCGGACGCGCGGGTCGGGGCCCCGCGGAGGAGGCGGGCCGGACCTCGCCGGGACGCCGCCGGGGGCGGGCGGCGTACGACGGCGGAACGGACGCGGCCCAACCACCACCGCCGGCCCCGGCCGCGAGGGCGCGGGACCGTCCCCGCCCACCGACACCCCGGGGGTAGCGCCCAGAGACCGCTTGCGGCGCGAGGGCGCTTCCCGAAGGGGGACCGACCGCGGAGGCCACGCGGCCAGGGCCTCGTCGCGAGCTCTCTCTCTCTCCCCTTCTCTTCCCGCTCGCGGGCAGCGCGCCCCCGTGGACGGGGGGCGCCGCGTCTGCACTTAGGGGGACGGAGGGCCCCGGCGGCCCTGCGAGCAAACCCCCAGCCGCGCCACCCCCGGGAAGGCGCGCGCGCGCGCGCGCGCACGCACGCACACCCCGGGGGGGGGCGATTGATCGTCAAGCGACGCTCAGACAGGCGTAGCCCCGGGAGGAACCCGGGGCCGCAAGTGCGTTCGAAGTGTCGATGATCAATGTGTCCTGCAATTCACATTAATTCTCGCAGCTAGCTGCGTTCTTCATCGACGCACGAGCCGAGTGATCCACCGCTAAGAGTCGTACGAGTTTTGGTTTCTCTGGGTTTCGGCGGGGGGGGTCCCCGCCGGTGGCACGGCACCTTCCCCCGGAGGGGCTGCCTCTGGCCGGCCAAGTCAGACAGAAAACAAGCAGACCGGAGGGGGCCGGAGGGTTTCACCACGGGGCGCCCGGCACCGACCCCGCGGGCGGGGCGGGCTCGGACACCCCACAGGCGCCCGGGGGGTTCCCACCTGCCCCCCCCAACCCGACCGTGCGCGCAACACACACACACAGGGGACGCGGGGCGCGCAGGCGCGCGGCGCACGGCCCCGGCCCGCACCACGGCCGCCGGGTAGCCCCCTCCCGACGGCCGCGGCGGGGTGGACCGGCGGCGCCGCGGCGGCGCGGCGCCCCGGCCCCGTGTGCGGTGAGGTGCCGGTGGGGGGGGGGGTGAAGCGGAGCCTGGGGGAGAAGGGAGGGGCCTCCCGACTCCCCGCGGGCCCGACCGCCCCGACCCCAAGGCGGACGGGCGACCCCCCATGGGTCTTTAAACCTCCGCGCCGGGACGCGCTAGGTACCTGGAGAGGGGGGAGGCGGGCGAGGCGTGGGGGGTGGGGCTGGGCGCGGGGCGCCCCCACGCTCACCGCCGCCCCGACACCGACCGACACGCTTCTCCGCCCGCGGCCGCCCGCAACACGCGGGGGCCTCGGCGCTACCGGCCCGTGACGCGGGACCCCGGCCGGGGATCCGGGCC
The DNA here is from genome assembly GCF_039906515.1 of Pseudorca crassidens. Taxonomy (NCBI): domain Eukaryota; kingdom Metazoa; phylum Chordata; class Mammalia; order Artiodactyla; family Delphinidae; genus Pseudorca; species Pseudorca crassidens. The sequence continues at coordinate 190,501 of NW_027136089.1, read as the reverse complement.
GACCGCCACACGAGACACCACGGCCACCGCCCGACGACGCCCCCACACCCGTGTCCCCGAAACCGGGCGGAGACCTTCCCCACGCTCGCGCCCGGACGCGGCCCTCTCTGCTCCTGAACCCCAAACCCCCGGCCCCCGTGGCCCTAGCCCGGCCCGCGCCCGCGTTCCCGGGGCACCCCTTGTCGCCACCGAGGGCGTAAGGGGAGCTTCGACGGGAAGCGGGTGGCGAGCGCGGGCAGGGGGCGCACGGGGAGGGAGGGCGCGAAAGAGAGAGAGAGAGCGAGAGAGAGCCGGACGGACGACGGAGGGAGGCGAGGTCCCGGGGCTCGGGACACAGGTAAAGAGGCGCCCGCCGAGGGGGCGGAGGGCACGGAGCGGAGGACCGACGACCGACCGGCGGGGAACCGGCCCAGGGCCGGCGGCGGGAAGGCGACGGGCGGGCAGGCGGGCGGGCGGGCGGCCCCCCCAGGGGGAGCCGCCACCGCCACGCCACCGCCGCGC
>NW_027136089.1:182500-185000 GCF_039906515.1 Pseudorca crassidens | reverse complement strand
CCCGTCCCCCACCGAGGGAGAGAAACAGAGGCAAGCCCCCGCGCCCTTTACCGTCTCGACCCCCCCAAGAGAGCCACTCACGGGACACACCACCGCGGCGGAGACCCCGAGGAGCACGCTGGGAAAAGGGAACGACACCACCGCTCGGCCTCGCGCGCCTGAGGGACGACCTGGAGCGCTCCAGGGGCACCACAGAGGACCGAGCAAGTCACGCTCACGCGCCGGCAGCGGGCGCGCGGCGCAGCGGCGGGACGGCCCCCACCGACGCGGGGAGGACCGCCCGCGAGGCACACGCCAAGGAGGCGAAGCGAGAGCGTCTGCTGCGTCCGAGGACCACGGCCCCGCCCACGCCATGAGGCAGGAGGCGGGAGACCGCAGGTCAGGGCCGGAGACCACCACCCCTGCCTCCCACACACCCCTCGGCAGGCCGGCAGGGCGTGACAAGAGAGGCGAGGGGCCCGCGGACAGAACGAGAAGAGCGGTCCCGTTCGCCAAGAACGTCCGTCCCTCGTCTGGCGCGACTTAAGGCCCGGCCCAGGAGAGCGCGACATCACCACATCGATCAGTCAATCCAGAGAGCCAGGGGCCACGAGGGCCCCGAGGGAGGAGGGGCACGGCGAGGACCCTCACCGGAGGAGCCTGCTTCAGCCTCAGCCGGCACCCAGCCCCCCCCTTCGCTCCCTCTTGCCTTCTCGGGCAACAGTGGCCGACGACCCCGCGAGGAGAACGCCTGACACGTGGCACGGAGCCTGCGGGTTGGGGTCGTCTCAGCCACCACCGGGTGCCTGCGGCGGGGAAGGGGAGTCACACGGGGTAGAAGACCCACGCACCACCTCGCCCCGCCGCCCTCGGGTGAGCCAGAGACCGGAGGCGGCACCGCGGGTCGGGTCAGCCGGGCGCACACACGAGAGCCGGCGCGCAGGCCCAAGCGGGCGGCTCAAGTGGTAAGGGCCGGTTCGGGCGCCGGACGGCGGTCCAAAGCCCAGCGCCCTGCGCGCGTCCAGAGTCCCAGAACCCCCAGCGAGAGATGCCAGAGGAGACCGTGTCAGCACCTATCTGGTGGTAAAAAAGGCCCATTTCAGGCGAAAAAAATCACGGCGCCCGGCAGCGGGGCCCATCCACGAACCTCGGGGGGGCTCCCCGGGACCTCGGCCCGGCTACCTCTCCCCAACACTTCCCCATCCACAGCAGCCCCGGAGCTCTCTCGGGGCCATCTGGTCGACCCGAGGAGCGGGGGCGGCAGAGTGGAGCGGGGCGGGGCGGGAAAACGTGTCAGAGGCAGCGAGCGGGCCGGGGTCGCCCTCCCCGGATCGCCCGCGCGAGCAGGTACCGTACCGCAGTCCCTCCGAGTCCCCGGGCGAAGACTTGGTTACAGAAAAGGAACTATCCCACTCTGCCGCCTCTGACGAGCGGGGCCCACGAGGGACCGCGCCCGGGCCCAGGCCGCCCTATCCGGGCCACCCAGTACGACTCGGGCCGGTCCCCACCGCCACCCCCACCCCGGCCGGGACTCGCGGTGGAGGAGGGGGCGGGGGAGGGCGAGAAAAAGTCGCGTCCGCCGACCGGGACCCACGTGGGCCCGCTAAAGGGCCGGGTGCGCCCTCCCCGGCCACCCGCGCGAGCAGGTCCCGGCCCGTCCGCGTCCCCGGACCCAGGGGGACTTGGAAACATTTTCGCACGGAGGCACCTCCCAGGCGACCGGAGCCCACGAGGGACCGCACCCGGGCCCGGGCCTCTCTCTCCGGGTCACCCCTCGCGGCCCAGCCCGGTCCCCACCTCCGGAGTCCGACTCGGAAAAGCATCGGTCAGAAAGAATCCGACCACCGGGACCCACGCGCGCCCGCCAACGAGCCCGTCGCGCCCTCCACCGGCCTAAACGCACGGGCACGGGCACGGGCCGGTCCCCACCTCCGGAGCGGGGCGCTGTGGGGACCGGGCGGTGGGGGGGGGGGAGGGAGGGAAGGAAGGAAGGAGGGTCGGGTGGCCGGGTCGGTCCCCGCGGCCGGATGCTGGTCGACCAGGCCAGGCGGCCCCACAGACCGGCTCGAGAGCGCGGCGACAGTCACACCCTCATAGGCCTGCACGCCCAATCTCAAGCGACAGCAGGAGGCGCCCACGCCTGGGCCCCACCGGGACAGTCACCGCCAGCGTCGCCCGGCTCCCGGAACTCTGCCTCGGGCCCGGCGGCCGAGTCACAGCCCTCACGAAGGTCGCCGAAGCTCCAGAGACAAGGGACAATATAAAAGCGGCCGCCAGGTGGCTCCCGACAACGGCTCCAACGTCCCCGGGCCGGGTTCCCTGTCGCCGGCCGGCCACCGAGGATGCAGCAGCGCCGGGCCGCCCAAACGCCCGAGCTCAGCCCGCCGGGGCGAGCCGGCGGGCGTCTGGCGCGGCCCCGAGGCGTCCGTCTCGGAGCTAGCTCCCGGGACGGCACGACACGGCGCGACCCCGGCAGCAGACGGGGGGGGGGGGGGGGGGGTGGCCGGGGAAGCTGGGAAGA
>NW_027136089.1:170000-177500 GCF_039906515.1 Pseudorca crassidens | reverse complement strand
CAAAGCTCATCCCTGCGTAAAAGGCTTTGGCTTCTCCGTGAAGGGGTCGAGCCGAGGGACCCAGGCCCCTCTGTCAACTTTTCACTGGATTCATTGGCCTCACTCTTGTCCCAAGCGACGGCTGGTCAGATTTCTCATGGTCATTTTTTGCCTTCTGGCTTTAGCAAGGGTCTTCAACTGGGGTAAAAAGAGCAGGCTTGCTTGGGGCGCTTTCATGGTGGGGAGGAGGGGGTGGTGGCCCATAGAGGTGGGTCCCTTCGATTCACCCCATCTCAGGTAGTGCCCTATGCAAAACGTTTGCTTTCATACCATCAGGATCCTAACTTTGGAGAGTTTCCCTGCCTTAAACGTCCTCTGCCCTCCGCCTATTCATCCACCATCCACCACCACCCCGCTGACCTGTTCATCCCGTCCATGGTTTTTCTCTTCCGAGAAAGCATGTTACCTACGGCTCGTCCCCAGGCTACGTACGTGTCCATTCACCTCCTGAAAGACATGTCTCGGTCACCTCCGAGAGAGTTCTTGGCAGTGAGGAATAAAACCGCCACTGTCAAGGTCCGCGTGCAGGTTTCTGCGTGGACCTCAGCCGTTCGACTCCCCGCGTCACCTCGGGTCCATTCATAGCAAGGAGTCCTCCGAGGGCCGGGTCTTACGGTGAGAGTGTGTTTGGCTGTGAAAAACACCACCCCTGTTCACAGAGTTCCCAAAAACGGGGGGGTGGGGGGTTGGGGGGTTGGGGTGGGGGTCGGGGTGGAGCTGAGGAGGGCACGGCACGTCAGCATACCGAAGCGTCCGGAACCCCGAGGAGGCGGGCAAGGAAGGAAGATGTCCCCGGGACAAAACCTTCCCTCCCCGTCCTTAGGGTCGATGGCTGGACCTGAGAATTCCATGGACACGAGACGGATTTATGAAACCAGAATTCCAAGAAAGGGGACCTGGCTGGCCGAGACCCCAAAATGAGTCTCTTTGGGGTTTGTTAGGGCGGCAGGCCAGGAGACACCCGCCGTGTTCCACCCGACTCCCAAATGGGGCGAGTTTATCGAAGAAAAAAAAAAAAAAAGCCAAACCAAAAGCAAACACACACGCAGACAGAAACCCCAGCAAACACACACACACACACACACACACACACACACACACACACACACACACACACACACACACACAACTCTGGGTGCGCTATCTGCTGTCCATGATTTCCCGTGCCTTTTGGACATGGCTGATAGGGATGGACATGAAACGGCAGGACAGCAAGCTGGCATCTCGGCCGGCCTAGAGAAGTTTCCCGAGTGAAATATCAGAACCAGGGCGGGGTGGGGATGGGGGGCGCAGAGAGAGGCGGGGAAGGGGGGCCCACGTCACCCGGGAGAGAAGCGGGGGGAGGGGGGCGCTGACCGACCTCGGTTCACCCCGTCCCCCTCCGGCCGAGAACCTGCCTTCGCTTCCTGCCCTCAGGTGTGTGAGAGGAGCAGGTTTCTTTCCCATAACTACCAACACATCATTTCAGTCTTGTTTGTGGGTTTCTTTTTGTGTGTTCGTTTTCTGGACGAGGCCAAAGAACCCTTCCAGTGAGTGGAGGCGTGTGTACAAAGGAGGATCTGACAGGACGGGAGGGTGCGGGTCAGTCCCTGTGCCAAGAAACCCAGAGAATCTGTCGTAGCTGAGGCTCGGGCCTTTTGCAGAAATAGGCCAAGAGAGTTCAGAGTTGATCCTTCACTGCCAAACAGTCATCACAGCAGTTTCCTGGAAGGGATTGTGTTGCAAGAGCCAGCGTGGTGACCCTCAGGCCTCAGGCCTCAGGCCTCAGGCCTCAGCCCGGCAGGCAGGCAGGCAGGCAGGCAGGCAGGCAGCGGCTATTGTCTGTTGGTCCCGCCCCCACCCCCACCCCCACCCCCGTTCCTTCTCCAGAGCTCCTTCCTAAGTCCCCTGGACTGACCTTTGCCAGGAGCGGGGGAGGGGAGGGGAGGTCCGGACGATTCATTCGGCAGGGCCTCGTTCAATCGCTCCATTCAAATGCAGAAAGCTCTCCGGTCAAGTCGGAGCCTTTGACTTTGCCTCGAGCTTCTCTTTAATGAATGGCTTTGTCTTTTTTCTTTCCCCAATTTCCCCACCCTTAGGCTGTCCCCTCCAAACTGCAGGGAGGGAAGGAGGGAGAGAGGTAAGGGATGGGAGGAGGTTGTGTGAGAAACAGGCCTTTTTTTCCAGGCAAAAGATGTCCCCTCCTTTTCCTAACCCAGGAAACCCCACTACACCATTTGAGAATCATGGACATGCATGGAAGCAGATGTCTTCACTTGAGATCTTCCTCCGCAGGAGGACAGAAAGGCGGGCCAGTGTGTCCCTCTTGTGCTGGCCGGTTCTTAAGTCACTTGAATTCAAAATAATCAATAGAGCATGGAGGCAGATTTTGGGGCGGCCTACTCTGGAGCCCAAGAGTTCCCTCCTCTGAAAGTTCCTTGGAACATATTAAAGCTGAGCTGGTGACTCGTGTGTGTAGGGATGTGTGTGTGTGTGTGTGTGTGTGTGTGTGTGTGTGTGTGTGTGTGTGTGTGAGTGAGTGAGTGAGTGAGTGAGTGAAGGAGATTTCTAGATGTCAGGGTCGAAGCAACTTTAGAAGTCTGCAACACCTCTGATGATGTCGTCGGGTGTTTGGTTCAAATTTCGGAGTGGCTCTCAAAGAAACAGGCACGAGGATTGTTTCCATAGGAGCCGTTGTGGCCGTTTCGTCAAGTTCTCTAGCTTCCGTTTGCAGAGCTTCAGGCAAAGGGCCATTTTAGTTCTCAGTGAGGCCAAGTCAAAAGGGTGGGAGAAAATGGCAAACGTTCATGGGGAGAGTCGTAGCCAGATATTGGAGGGAACTCAAAAAACTTCGGGATGCAGTCCAGTTTTCAGGTTAAGAACAACACCCTAAGGGAAACGAGTAGCTCCAGAACTTCATATCCACAAGTGAGTATCCCCGTTTTATGGAAACATAATTTTGGCCTCCAAGTAACGTATGCAAATAACTCGGTTGCCAAGGAAATAAGAAGCCTCACTGAGAGTTTCTGAATTAAGGAAGGTAGGGAGAAAAAGATCAGTGATTCCATCCTGCTGACAGAGGTATAAGTTACCAAGTGGAGGTCCATCTTTAAAAATAAAAAAAAAGAAAAAAGAAAAAAGAAAATTGGGTTTTGTTGGTTTGTTTTTGTTTTTCCTTGTACCTGGAAAACAAAAGATTTAAGAATCAGTCCTAATCCCTCTGTCTCTCTGTCTCTTCTTTCTCTCTGTCTCTCTCTGTCTCAGTGTCTCTGCCTCTGTCTCTGTCTCTCTCTGTCTCTCTCTCTCTCTCTCTCCCCCCCTCCATATATACATATACATATATATACATACATACATGTATATACATATACCTACATACGTGTGTGTGTGTGTGTATATGTATATATGTATATATATATATATATATATATATATATATATATATATATATATATATATATATATATATAAAGGTATTTTACGTAGGGTTTTTTTTTTTTCACATTCTTTTCTCTCATAGGTTTATTACAAAGTATTGAGTAGAGTTTCCTGTGCTATATAGTAGGAGGCGCTTGCTTGTTGATTACCGATTTTATGTACAGTCATGTGTACATGGTCATCCCAACCCCCTAAGTTATCCCCCGCTTCCCCAATCCGTCCTACTTTACACAAGTAGTCATACACATTATCATCCTGTTCATCAGTTCATTCAATCCCGTGTAAGTCATCCTTGTTCTACTTGGAGTCCAGTCTTTCCATCGGTTCTGCCGACCTTGCCTGATGATCGAGCGTGACTGGACGAGTGACGGTTCCAAAAAGTTTGCAAGAGCTTCTGTGAAGGATTGTAGGATTTGCCCAGCGAAGCGGGTGCCGTGATCTGATCACAGGGGAGGCTGTGGAAGGTAGACCCCAAGTGGCAAACACATTTTGTTTTTTTAACAGTCTCTGTGCCACGGTGAGGACATCAGGCTTGCAGTGAGTGAGGGAAGACTTCAACCCACACGGAAGACATACCTACGGCCACAAGAATGTTTGGATGACCCCTACTAAGTGGCAGTGGAATGAAGTCCAGTGGCTGGGGTTCAGAGGGTCCAGAGAGAGGAGGTTTTCTTTCCAGAGAGAAAAATAGTTCCCACCCCCCCCCCCCCCAGGGTTACAAGCATGACAGGTCAGACGTTGCCGGTAGACTGTAGAAATCTTCCCGCCAATGTCTATGTACAATTGGGGTCATCTTCAAGGCACCATGGGTGGGTGAAGGAATGCAAGGTGGAGTGTGGGGGTGGGGGAGGGGGGAGGTTGGCCAGGGAGTAACCAACCGGCCGGGCCGCCGTCTCCCGTCTGCCATAGCCCCGACCGGCTGTTGACAGGACAGAATGGACTCGATCCACGTGTGCCCCGCCACCCCCACCACCTTTCAACAGGCTGTTGTTGCTGCCTTGGCGTGAACGTCGGTTAGAACACCTCCCTGATACTGGGTTCCGTCCCTTTCGTGTGAGCCTCCATTTTGACGACGACAGACAACCCTTTATGCCAGGGCAGAGAAGACTTCCAGGAAGAAACATCCCATCATGTCTGGAACAGTTAGAACACATCGGTGTACAGACACAAGCCAAAGTAGACTTCACGTTGTTCCTTCCTCTTTGACGACGCTTCCCGTGTCATCGAAGCTCTCCAAGAAACGTACTCAGTTTCATCTCTCTCGTTTCTCAGGAGAGAGAACACATTTTTGGGCTATTTCGAGGGCCCTCTCCTCCTGCATCCTAACTCAAAGTGCGTTCTAAGTCCAAAGGACTTCACCTGTCCTTCAACCGGGGGGCAAGTGTGTCCAAAATATCCAAAAGGTTGTAAAGCACTTAATCGGATATAGGTCACTGTGAAACAGTGCTTCGCTAGCCAGGTCACCGACATCCCAAGGAGAGACTTGCTAGGCAGAGAGAGAAGCTTCTTCTTCAGTTCCGAGCCACACCTGGTTCTTTGAATCTCGAGAGGACTAAGCTGATGTGAGTCCTCCGAGACCTGATAACGGCAACCTAGAAAATAAGTGATGACTTTTGACAAGGCATAAGCTTTTCTTTCTTGCTTCCTTTTCCTTCCTTCCTTCCTTCCTTCCTTCCTTCCTTCCTTCCTTCCTTCCTTCCTTCCTTCCTTCCTTCCTTTCTTCCTTCCTTCCTTCCTTCCTTCCTTCTCTCTCTCTCTCTCTCTCTCTCTCTCTCTCTCTCTCTCTCTCTCTCTTTCTTTCTTTCCTTCCTTCTCTCCTTAAAGATAAAGGAAGAAACCTTTCCTAATCTAATCTAATCTCTCATGATGGACAGAGCAGACTGATGAAAGAAAAACCCAAACCCTAAACCCAAACCCAAACCTTGTCCTTTTAACATAGAGAGACAACTAAATTCTATTTTTGCACTTGTTTCACGTTGATACGAAAACTCATTTCTGTCTTTGAATCCATCCTCATCTTATCCAGTCAGTCCTGACCACGGATCCGATTCCTTTCCAAAGACCATTTTCTTCACACACCTTTTCCAATCGTCTGTGCCCATTTTTAGCCTGTCCCTCGTTTTCTTTCTTTTCCATTGAGAAGTGACCACCTTTAGGACTAAAATCTCTTTCTCCTTCCCCCAAACATTATCTGCATATCTTCTACTTTGCCTCCCCACTCCCCCAAAAAAGTCCTCTTCCTACCATGAGGATGGCGACATCAGGTAGCTTGGACCACACACGTTCCGTTCCTTCTTTGGAATGCCTCGTCCTTGGACACTGTCTGTTTTTTTTTTTTTTTTTTTTTCTTTCTTCAGTCAGTCAGTGAAAGTAAGGAAGCCAACCACAGTGAACAGTGTGAACATGGAATACTTTGTAGAAGTCTAGGCTCCTACCGAGTACACTCTTTCCCTAAAGCACAAGATCTATCTAGGCATGGAACCAAACATGCTCAGTCTCTCCTCTGTAAGAGGTCCAAAGCAGGGAGACCCTTAGACTTGTGGAGCCATGAACATTTCAGTATTTTATCTTATGTGGAGGTGATGTAGACACTCGCTGAGATTTCACCCTGCCAATGGCACTTAGCCAACCTCTAAGCCTAGAGATGACCAGAGATGTTGGAAAGTCTTGAAGTCGGCCTATGGAAAACAATCATTGGGGGGAGAGTTCCCCTTAAACATTCTTATCTCGTTAACATCTATGCCCTCTATTCGTTAGGAGCAGTCCTACTTAGATGATTCGTGAACATTTCATGAGACATGAGGGCGGTTCAGTTCGTCATGGTGTCTACACCTCCCGCCCCCCTCCCCTTTCACGTGAGAGATTTTCTTCCTGATTTCAGAGGGGAGAAGTAAAAGAGAGTCAGAGCGTCCCTCTCGTGGTGTTGTCAGTCTAATTCCAAAACTTCTCTATGCCACGGAGGCACGTTTGGGGGCGGCCTACTCAGGGCCCCAAGACTTTCAAAGTCAAACTCAAGGAGGACGTAAATGTACTTCATGCCACCGAACCCGAACCCGAACCGGTGAACCCGATGGCTTACTAGGAGATGACGTGTCATTGGCCCACCCATTTAAGACACGGAACCAGACACCCTCTCCTCGATGACTCGGAGCAAGTGAGTTCCTGGGGGTGGGGTGGGGTGGGGTGGGGTGGGGTGGGGAGGGTGTCTGTCGGAGAGGGTCCTCTGCTCCAGGTGGGTCCATAAGCACTGCACATGACAGTAGGTGTTCATGGTGTTCTTGGGAAGGAAAGACAGGGAGAATTTTATTTTGAAAAGCTTATCTTCTCACAGCATTTACACTATGAACGATGATGCAACTTCACGGGGGGTGTGCGGGGGCAGTGAAGGCCAGGGAGCCTGGCAACATAGAAGAGCCACGGAGGCTGGCTGTGTGTGACCCCAAGGATGTCCGGCGACTCCTCTCACTTGGGGTGGGGGGTGGGGGGCGGGGGTGGAAGCGGGGGGCGAGATTCCTGTGTGTCTGTCTGCATTCATCAGTCGTGGGAGAGGAAAAACGACGTTCCCTCGACGATCCTTCTGAGTTCTTGCCTGAGAGGCCCCTGTCCCCAAAAGACAGCTCGAGAAGAGAGCGACCCACGGCTGAGGAACGCGTGCACCGTGACCCCCACGCAGGAGAAGCCCAAGCCAGGAGTCACTCGAAAGGGCGGGCTCTGAGCTTGAGCTTCTTCTCGAGGAAGATCTTGGTCCTCCTTTCAGGTCAGGAAGAAGAGGGAGAGGCAGAGCGGCAGAGCGTCCTCGTCGCCCACCCGTCGTTTCTGAAGCGCCTTCAATTCGAACTCATCTGTGTGCCAAAGCGGTCCATTTCGGGGTGCCCTATTCCGGTTCCCTCCCCGCACGGAGAAACATGTTCTGTCCCGATTCACTGAAATGCTCCCAAAGGGCCTTGGTGTGAGGCAGTGGACCTATGCCCATCCTGCCTCCTCTTCAAATCATTTCTACCGATACAGAAGAAGAGACACCACCCCCACCCACCATGGCCTGCC
>NW_027136089.1:152500-155000 GCF_039906515.1 Pseudorca crassidens | reverse complement strand
CTGGGGAGTCGGGACGTCCGTGCGTCCCCGAACCCCACCTCGGGCTCGCCACCGCGCGGGTCACCGCACGCGCACACACACGCGCACACACGGCCCCGCGCCGGACGCCGGCCTGGCGGGACCCTCCCCCGACTCAGAGGGGGGAGGCGCGGGCCGCGGTAGGCAAAGAGCGGCACTCGGCCCCACCGCGGGGCCGGCGCAAGCCCTCCCGCGAGGGCGAGGGCCTCTGCCGCCCACGTGGCTCTGGCAGTGGCCACCGTGGCCCACTGCACGCTTGGGAGGGGCAGCGGCTGGGGGGTCCGGTACCCCAAGGCTCCCTCTCGGATCGCTAGAGAAGGCTTTCTCACCGAGGGTGCGTCATCCCCCACCCATCGTCTCTGCCCTTCGGGCCCACGGAGGCGCTCCACGAGCCACCAAGTCCACGACTGGCCGTGGGAGGGGTGGGGGGGTCTGCGGTATGGGTAAGCACACGGCCCACTGGAGCGTTCGCGGCCACAGCCTCGGGGGCACAACCTCTGCCGCCCCCCAGGCTCGTCCACCGGGCTCCGGAAGGGGGGAGCACGCCCGAGAAGCGCGACAGACGCCCCCTTCTCGCAGGCCCCGGCCCAACGCGATCGCACCCACGCCCGTGTGCGACTCCCCACACACACGCAAGTGGGGGGCGGCGGCACACGCGGCGTCGGCCCGGCCACGAAGTCAGTCCCCCCCACGGCACACCGTGGGAGGACGATGGCGACGAGGTGGCAGGCCCCCGTCCCCCACCGAGGGAGAGAAACAGAGGCAAGCCCCCGCGCCCTTTACCGTCTCGACCCCCCCAAGAGAGCCACTCACGGGACACACCACCGCGGCGGAGACCCCGAGGAGCACGCTGGGAAAAGGGAACGACACCACCGCTCGGCCTCGCGCGCCTGAGGGACGACCTGGAGCGCTCCAGGGGCACCACAGAGGACCGAGCAAGTCACGCTCACGCGCCGGCAGCGGGCGCGCGGCGCAGCGGCGGGACGGCCCCCACCGACGCGGGGAGGACCGCCCGCGAGGCACACGCCAAGGAGGCGAAGCGAGAGCGTCTGCTGCGTCCGAGGACCACGGCCCCGCCCACGCCATGAGGCAGGAGGCGGGAGACCGCAGGTCAGGGCCGGAGACCACCACCCCTGCCTCCCACACACCCCTCGGCAGGCCGGCAGGGCGTGACAAGAGAGGCGAGGGGCCCGCGGACAGAACGAGAAGAGCGGTCCCGTTCGCCAAGAACGTCCGTCCCTCGTCTGGCGCGACTTAAGGCCCGGCCCAGGAGAGCGCGACATCACCACATCGATCAGTCAATCCAGAGAGCCAGGGGCCACGAGGGCCCCGAGGGAGGAGGGGCACGGCGAGGACCCTCACCGGAGGAGCCTGCTTCAGCCTCAGCCGGCACCCAGCCCCCCCCTTCGCTCCCTCTTGCCTTCTCGGGCAACAGTGGCCGACGACCCCGCGAGGAGAACGCCTGACACGTGGCACGGAGCCTGCGGGTTGGGGTCGTCTCAGCCACCACCGGGTGCCTGCGGCGGGGAAGGGGAGTCACACGGGGTAGAAGACCCACGCACCACCTCGCCCCGCCGCCCTCGGGTGAGCCAGAGACCGGAGGCGGCACCGCGGGTCGGGTCAGCCGGGCGCACACACGAGAGCCGGCGCGCAGGCCCAAGCGGGCGGCTCAAGTGGCAAGGGCCGGTTCGGGCGCCGGACGGCGGTCCAAAGCCCAGCGCCCTGCGCGCGTCCAGAGTCCCAGAACCCCCAGCGAGAGATGCCAGAGGAGACCGTGTCAGCACCTATCTGGTGGTAAAAAAGGCCCATTTCAGGCGAAAAAAATCACGGCGCCCGGCAGCGGGGCCCATCCACGAACCTCGGGGGGGCTCCCCGGGACCTCGGCCCGGCTACCTCTCCCCAACACTTCCCCATCCACAGCAGCCCCGGAGCTCTCTCGGGGCCATCTGGTCGACCCGAGGAGCGGGGGCGGCAGAGTGGAGCGGGGCGGGGCGGGAAAACGTGTCAGAGGCAGCGAGCGGGCCGGGGTCGCCCTCCCCGGATCGCCCGCGCGAGCAGGTACCGTACCGCAGTCCCTCCGAGTCCCCGGGCGAAGACTTGGTTACAGAAAAGGAACTATCCCACTCTGCCGCCTCTGACGAGCGGGGCCCACGAGGGACCGCGCCCGGGCCCAGGCCGCCCTATCCGGGCCACCCAGTACGACTCGGGCCGGTCCCCACCGCCACCCCCACCCCGGCCGGGACTCGCGGTGGAGGAGGGGGCGGGGGAGGGCGAGAAAAAGTCGCGTCCGCCGACCGGGACCCACGTGGGCCCGCTAAAGGGCCGGGTGCGCCCTCCCCGGCCACCCGCGCGAGCAGGTCCCGGCCCGTCCGCGTCCCCGGACCCAGGGGGACTTGGAAACATTTTCGCACGGAGGCACCTCCCAGGCGACCGGAGCCCACGAGGGACCGCACCCGGGCCCGGGCCTCTCTCTCCGGGTCAC
>NW_027136089.1:137500-147500 GCF_039906515.1 Pseudorca crassidens | reverse complement strand
GTTTTTTCTTTCTTTCTTTTTTTTTTTTTTTTTTCCTTCCCTTTGGTTTCAGGGTCTACCTCATCCAGTCCACTGGCCTTAGTCTCAGTCAGGCCATCGCAGGCTGTGTTCACATTTCGGAGGCGGTAGAGATGTGCAAGATCAAGACAGTTCACCCAGAGAACTGGGCGGCGGGTGCCTTGCTGACATCGAAAAGCTGATCTGCTCATCATGCAGTTCCATTTCCCCTCCTCGTCCTCCTCGTCCTCCTCGTCCTCCTCGTCCTCCTCCTCCACCTCGTCCCCGTCCTCGTCCTCCTCCTCGTCGTCCTCCTCCTCGTCCTCGTCCTCGTCCTCCTCCTCGTCCTCCTCGTCCTCCTCGTCCTCGTCCTCGTCCTCCTCGTCCTCGTCCTCCTCCTCCTCCTCCTCCTCCTCCTCCTCCTCCTCCTCCTGTGTGCTTCTTTCTGTCAAGGAGAAGATTTCCAACTCAAATGCAGACCAAAAGATTTCTAGGTTCCAAAACTTCAGGGTTCCATGGATCATGGTGTCCAAAATCTGCACAGGGTCTTCAATAACGGCCCTCGTTCTCAGCGCACACAAGTCAACCCCAGACCAAGGCACCCTAAGGGCAAAAACCCTCCAAGGTTTCTCCCATTAGACCCCGAACGTCAGCACACACCCCCTCCCCCGGTTTCTATTTCGTATCGCGTGCGCTCAGGCAGACGGCAAACACATCGATCGATCATTTTCCTTTAGCGTGTTTCATGAACGTCGCACTGGCCGAAGAAACCTAGGTGTGTCAAAGCTCATCCCTGCGTAAAAGGCTTTGGCTTCTCCGTGAAGGGGTCGAGCCGAGGGACCCAGGCCCCTCTGTCAACTTTTCACTGGATTCATTGGCCTCACTCTTGTCCCAAGCGACGGCTGGTCAGATTTCTCATGGTCATTTTTTGCCTTCTGGCTTTAGCAAGGGTCTTCAACTGGGGTAAAAAGAGCAGGCTTGCTTGGGGCGCTTTCATGGTGGGGAGGAGGGGGTGGTGGCCCATAGAGGTGGGTCCCTTCGATTCACCCCATCTCAGGTAGTGCCCTATGCAAAACGTTTGCTTTCATACCATCAGGATCCTAACTTTGGAGAGTTTCCCTGCCTTAAACGTCCTCTGCCCTCCGCCTATTCATCCACCATCCACCACCACCCCGCTGACCTGTTCATCCCGTCCATGGTTTTTCTCTTCCGAGAAAGCATGTTACCTACGGCTCGTCCCCAGGCTACGTACGTGTCCATTCACCTCCTGAAAGACATGTCTCGGTCACCTCCGAGAGAGTTCTTGGCAGTGAGGAATAAAACCGCCACTGTCAAGGTCCGCGTGCAGGTTTCTGCGTGGACCTCAGCCGTTCGACTCCCCGCGTCACCTCGGGTCCATTCATAGCAAGGAGTCCTCCGAGGGCCGGGTCTTACGGTGAGAGTGTGTTTGGCTGTGAAAAACACCACCCCTGTTCACAGAGTTCCCAAAAACGGGGGGGTGGGGGGTTGGGGGGTTGGGGTGGGGGTCGGGGTGGAGCTGAGGAGGGCACGGCACGTCAGCATACCGAAGCGTCCGGAACCCCGAGGAGGCGGGCAAGGAAGGAAGATGTCCCCGGGACAAAACCTTCCCTCCCCGTCCTTAGGGTCGATGGCTGGACCTGAGAATTCCATGGACACGAGACGGATTTATGAAACCAGAATTCCAAGAAAGGGGACCTGGCTGGCCGAGACCCCAAAATGAGTCTCTTTGGGGTTTGTTAGGGCGGCAGGCCAGGAGACACCCGCCGTGTTCCACCCGACTCCCAAATGGGGCGAGTTTATCGAAGAAAAAAAAAAAAAAAGCCAAACCAAAAGCAAACACACACGCAGACAGAAACCCCAGCAAAACACACACACACACACACACACACACACACACACACACACACACACACACACACACACACAACTCTGGGTGCGCTATCTGCTGTCCATGATTTCCCGTGCCTTTTGGACATGGCTGATAGGGATGGACATGAAACGGCAGGACAGCAAGCTGGCATCTCGGCCGGCCTAGAGAAGTTTCCCGAGTGAAATATCAGAACCAGGGCGGGGTGGGGATGGGGGGCGCAGAGAGAGGCGGGGAAGGGGGGCCCACGTCACCCGGGAGAGAAGCGGGGGGAGGGGGGCGCTGACCGACCTCGGTTCACCCCGTCCCCCTCCGGCCGAGAACCTGCCTTCGCTTCCTGCCCTCAGGTGTGTGAGAGGAGCAGGTTTCTTTCCCATAACTACCAACACATCATTTCAGTCTTGTTTGTGGGTTTCTTTTTGTGTGTTCGTTTTCTGGACGAGGCCAAAGAACCCTTCCAGTGAGTGGAGGCGTGTGTACAAAGGAGGATCTGACAGGACGGGAGGGTGCGGGTCAGTCCCTGTGCCAAGAAACCCAGAGAATCTGTCGTAGCTGAGGCTCGGGCCTTTTGCAGAAATAGGCCAAGAGAGTTCAGAGTTGATCCTTCACTGCCAAACAGTCATCACAGCAGTTTCCTGGAAGGGATTGTGTTGCAAGAGCCAGCGTGGTGACCCTCAGGCCTCAGGCCTCAGGCCTCAGGCCTCAGCCCGGCAGGCAGGCAGGCAGGCAGGCAGGCAGGCAGCGGCTATTGTCTGTTGGTCCCGCCCCCACCCCCACCCCCACCCCCGTTCCTTCTCCAGAGCTCCTTCCTAAGTCCCCTGGACTGACCTTTGCCAGGAGCGGGGGAGGGGAGGGGAGGTCCGGACGATTCATTCGGCAGGGCCTCGTTCAATCGCTCCATTCAAATGCAGAAAGCTCTCCGGTCAAGTCGGAGCCTTTGACTTTGCCTCGAGCTTCTCTTTAATGAATGGCTTTGTCTTTTTTCTTTCCCCAATTTCCCCACCCTTAGGCTGTCCCCTCCAAACTGCAGGGAGGGAAGGAGGGAGAGAGGTAAGGGATGGGAGGAGGTTGTGTGAGAAACAGGCCTTTTTTTCCAGGCAAAAGATGTCCCCTCCTTTTCCTAACCCAGGAAACCCCACTACACCATTTGAGAATCATGGACATGCATGGAAGCAGATGTCTTCACTTGAGATCTTCCTCCGCAGGAGGACAGAAAGGCGGGCCAGTGTGTCCCTCTTGTGCTGGCCGGTTCTTAAGTCACTTGAATTCAAAATAATCAATAGAGCATGGAGGCAGATTTTGGGGCGGCCTACTCTGGAGCCCAAGAGTTCCCTCCTCTGAAAGTTCCTTGGAACATATTAAAGCTGAGCTGGTGACTCGTGTGTGTAGGGATGTGTGTGTGTGTGTGTGTGTGTGTGTGTGTGTGTGTGTGTGTGTGTGTGAGTGAGTGAGTGAGTGAGTGAGTGAAGGAGATTTCTAGATGTCAGGGTCGAAGCAACTTTAGAAGTCTGCAACACCTCTGATGATGTCGTCGGGTGTTTGGTTCAAATTTCGGAGTGGCTCTCAAAGAAACAGGCACGAGGATTGTTTCCATAGGAGCCGTTGTGGCCGTTTCGTCAAGTTCTCTAGCTTCCGTTTGCAGAGCTTCAGGCAAAGGGCCATTTTAGTTCTCAGTGAGGCCAAGTCAAAAGGGTGGGAGAAAATGGCAAACGTTCATGGGGAGAGTCGTAGCCAGATATTGGAGGGAACTCAAAAAACTTCGGGATGCAGTCCAGTTTTCAGGTTAAGAACAACACCCTAAGGGAAACGAGTAGCTCCAGAACTTCATATCCACAAGTGAGTATCCCCGTTTTATGGAAACATAATTTTGGCCTCCAAGTAACGTATGCAAATAACTCGGTTGCCAAGGAAATAAGAAGCCTCACTGAGAGTTTCTGAATTAAGGAAGGTAGGGAGAAAAAGATCAGTGATTCCATCCTGCTGACAGAGGTATAAGTTACCAAGTGGAGGTCCATCTTTAAAAATAAAAAAAAAGAAAAAAGAAAAAAGAAAATTGGGTTTTGTTGGTTTGTTTTTGTTTTTCCTTGTACCTGGAAAACAAAAGATTTAAGAATCAGTCCTAATCCCTCTGTCTCTCTGTCTCTTCTTTCTCTCTGTCTCTCTCTGTCTCAGTGTCTCTGCCTCTGTCTCTGTCTCTCTCTGTCTCTCTCTCTCTCTCTCTCCCCCCCTCCATATATACATATACATATATATACATACATACATGTATATACATATACCTACATACGTGTGTGTGTGTGTGTATATGTATATATGTATATATATATATATATATATATATATATATATATATATATATATATATATATAAAGGTATTTTACGTAGGGTTTTTTTTTTTTCACATTCTTTTCTCTCATAGGTTTATTACAAAGTATTGAGTAGAGTTTCCTGTGCTATATAGTAGGAGGCGCTTGCTTGTTGATTACCGATTTTATGTACAGTCATGTGTACATGGTCATCCCAACCCCCTAAGTTATCCCCCGCTTCCCCAATCCGTCCTACTTTACACAAGTAGTCATACACATTATCATCCTGTTCATCAGTTCATTCAATCCCGTGTAAGTCATCCTTGTTCTACTTGGAGTCCAGTCTTTCCATCGGTTCTGCCGACCTTGCCTGATGATCGAGCGTGACTGGACGAGTGACGGTTCCAAAAAGTTTGCAAGAGCTTCTGTGAAGGATTGTAGGATTTGCCCAGCGAAGCGGGTGCCGTGATCTGATCACAGGGGAGGCTGTGGAAGGTAGACCCCAAGTGGCAAACACATTTTGTTTTTTTAACAGTCTCTGTGCCACGGTGAGGACATCAGGCTTGCAGTGAGTGAGGGAAGACTTCAACCCACACGGAAGACATACCTACGGCCACAAGAATGTTTGGATGACCCCTACTAAGTGGCAGTGGAATGAAGTCCAGTGGCTGGGGTTCAGAGGGTCCAGAGAGAGGAGGTTTTCTTTCCAGAGAGAAAAATAGTTCCCACCCCCCCCCCCCCCAGGGTTACAAGCATGACAGGTCAGACGTTGCCGGTAGACTGTAGAAATCTTCCCGCCAATGTCTATGTACAATTGGGGTCATCTTCAAGGCACCATGGGTGGGTGAAGGAATGCAAGGTGGAGTGTGGGGGTGGGGGAGGGGGGAGGTTGGCCAGGGAGTAACCAACCGGCCGGGCCGCCGTCTCCCGTCTGCCATAGCCCCGACCGGCTGTTGACAGGACAGAATGGACTCGATCCACGTGTGCCCCGCCACCCCCACCACCTTTCAACAGGCTGTTGTTGCTGCCTTGGCGTGAACGTCGGTTAGAACACCTCCCTGATACTGGGTTCCGTCCCTTTCGTGTGAGCCTCCATTTTGACGACGACAGACAACCCTTTATGCCAGGGCAGAGAAGACTTCCAGGAAGAAACATCCCATCATGTCTGGAACAGTTAGAACACATCGGTGTACAGACACAAGCCAAAGTAGACTTCACGTTGTTCCTTCCTCTTTGACGACGCTTCCCGTGTCATCGAAGCTCTCCAAGAAACGTACTCAGTTTCATCTCTCTCGTTTCTCAGGAGAGAGAACACATTTTTGGGCTATTTCGAGGGCCCTCTCCTCCTGCATCCTAACTCAAAGTGCGTTCTAAGTCCAAAGGACTTCACCTGTCCTTCAACCGGGGGGCAAGTGTGTCCAAAATATCCAAAAGGTTGTAAAGCACTTAATCGGATATAGGTCACTGTGAAACAGTGCTTCGCTAGCCAGGTCACCGACATCCCAAGGAGAGACTTGCTAGGCAGAGAGAGAAGCTTCTTCTTCAGTTCCGAGCCACACCTGGTTCTTTGAATCTCGAGAGGACTAAGCTGATGTGAGTCCTCCGAGACCTGATAACGGCAACCTAGAAAATAAGTGATGACTTTTGACAAGGCATAAGCTTTTCTTTCTTGCTTCCTTTTCCTTCCTTCCTTCCTTCCTTCCTTCCTTCCTTCCTTCCTTCCTTCCTTCCTTCCTTCCTTCCTTCCTTCCTTTCTTCCTTCCTTCCTTCCTTCCTTCCTTCTCTCTCTCTCTCTCTCTCTCTCTCTCTCTCTCTCTCTCTCTCTCTTTCTTTCTTTCCTTCCTTCTCTCCTTAAAGATAAAGGAAGAAACCTTTCCTAATCTAATCTAATCTCTCATGATGGACAGAGCAGACTGATGAAAGAAAAACCCAAACCCTAAACCCAAACCCAAACCTTGTCCTTTTAACATAGAGAGACAACTAAATTCTATTTTTGCACTTGTTTCACGTTGATACGAAAACTCATTTCTGTCTTTGAATCCATCCTCATCTTATCCAGTCAGTCCTGACCACGGATCCGATTCCTTTCCAAAGACCATTTTCTTCACACACCTTTTCCAATCGTCTGTGCCCATTTTTAGCCTGTCCCTCGTTTTCTTTCTTTTCCATTGAGAAGTGACCACCTTTAGGACTAAAATCTCTTTCTCCTTCCCCCAAACATTATCTGCATATCTTCTACTTTGCCTCCCCACTCCCCCAAAAAAGTCCTCTTCCTACCATGAGGATGGCGACATCAGGTAGCTTGGACCACACACGTTCCGTTCCTTCTTTGGAATGCCTCGTCCTTGGACACTGTCTGTTTTTTTTTTTTTTTTTTTTCTTTCTTCAGTCAGTCAGTGAAAGTAAGGAAGCCAACCACAGTGAACAGTGTGAACATGGAATACTTTGTAGAAGTCTAGGCTCCTACCGAGTACACTCTTTCCCTAAAGCACAAGATCTATCTAGGCATGGAACCAAACATGCTCAGTCTCTCCTCCGTAAGAGGTCCAAAGCAGGGAGACCCTTAGACTTGTGGAGCCATGAACATTTCAGTATTTTATCTTATGTGGAGGTGATGTAGACACTCGCTGAGATTTCACCCTGCCAATGGCACTTAGCCAACCTCTAAGCCTAGAGATGACCAGAGATGTTGGAAAGTCTTGAAGTCGGCCTATGGAAAACAATCATTGGGGGGAGAGTTCCCCTTAAACATTCTTATCTCGTTAACATCTATGCCCTCTATTCGTTAGGAGCAGTCCTACTTAGATGATTCGTGAACATTTCATGAGACATGAGGGCGGTTCAGTTCGTCATGGTGTCTACACCTCCCGCCCCCCTCCCCTTTCACGTGAGAGATTTTCTTCCTGATTTCAGAGGGGAGAAGTAAAAGAGAGTCAGAGCGTCCCTCTCGTGGTGTTGTCAGTCTAATTCCAAAACTTCTCTATGCCACGGAGGCACGTTTGGGGGCGGCCTACTCAGGGCCCCAAGACTTTCAAAGTCAAACTCAAGGAGGA
This sequence comes from Pseudorca crassidens, assembly GCF_039906515.1. NCBI lineage: Eukaryota > Metazoa > Chordata > Mammalia > Artiodactyla > Delphinidae > Pseudorca > Pseudorca crassidens. The sequence continues at coordinate 140,255 of NW_027136089.1, read as the reverse complement.
CGTAAATGTACTTCATGCCACCGAACCCGAACCCGAACCGGTGAACCCGATGGCTTACTAGGAGATGACGTGTCATTGGCCCACCCATTTAAGACACGGAACCAGACACCCTCTCCTCGATGACTCGGAGCAAGTGAGTTCCTGGGGGTGGGGTGGGGTGGGGTGGGGTGGGGTGGGGAGGGTGTCTGTCGGAGAGGGTCCTCTGCTCCAGGTGGGTCCATAAGCACTGCACATGACAGTAGGTGTTCATGGTGTTCTTGGGAAGGAAAGACAGGGAGAATTTTATTTTGAAAAGCTTATCTTCTCACAGCATTTACACTATGAACGATGATGCAACTTCACGGGGGGTGTGCGGGGGCAGTGAAGGCCAGGGAGCCTGGCAACATAGAAGAGCCACGGAGGCTGGCTGTGTGTGACCCCAAGGATGTCCGGCGACTCCTCTCACTTGGGGTGGGGGGTGGGGGGCGGGGGTGGAAGCGGGGGGCGAGATTCCTGTGTGTCTGTCTGCATTCATCAGTCGTGGGAGAGGAAAAACGACGTTCCCTCGACGATCCTTCTGAGTTCTTGCCTGAGAGGCCCCTGTCCCCAAAAGACAGCTCGAGAAGAGAGCGACCCACGGCTGAGGAACGCGTGCACCGTGACCCCCACGCAGGAGAAGCCCAAGCCAGGAGTCACTCGAAAGGGCGGGCTCTGAGCTTGAGCTTCTTCTCGAGGAAGATCTTGGTCCTCCTTTCAGGTCAGGAAGAAGAGGGAGAGGCAGAGCGGCAGAGCGTCCTCGTCGCCCACCCGTCGTTTCTGAAGCGCCTTCAATTCGAACTCATCTGTGTGCCAAAGCGGTCCATTTCGGGGTGCCCTATTCCGGTTCCCTCCCCGCACGGAGAAACATGTTCTGTCCCGATTCACTGAAATGCTCCCAAAGGGCCTTGGTGTGAGGCAGTGGACCTATGCCCATCCTGCCTCCTCTTCAAATCATTTCTACCGATACAGAAGAAGAGACACCACCCCCACCCACCATGGCCTGCCAAAGGCAGTGCAGCAGCTATCCCTGTGGGAGTGGGATCCGGTAGCACGCGAACATCAGTCCAACATCCCTTCCAAATCCATGAGTTCTCATGGAAAATGAGGATGCCCCATGACCGGGGATGGGGGGGAGTGGGGATGGGTGAGGGAGAGGGAGACAGAAAACGAGGAAGGGAGAAAGTGGAGGAGAGGCCAGGAGAGGGAGAGAGAGGAAAACGAGAGAGGGAGGGAGGGAGGGAGGGAGGGAGGGAGAGACAGGGAGGGAGAGACAGGGAGGGAGAGACAGGGAGGGACAGGGAGGGAGAGACGGGGGGGGTGGAGAGAGACAGAGACAGAGAGACAGAGACAGAGAGAGAAGAGAGACAGAGAGACAGAGAGGGAGACAGAGAGAAAGAAAGAGAGGAGGCGGGAAGAAAGGGATAAAGTGGGGGAGGAAGAGCAGGGGTGGGGGAGAGCGCGAGAGCGAGCGCGAGCGCGAGCGCGAGAGAGCGAGCGCGAGAGCGAGAGCGAGCGCGAGAGAGAGAGAGAGAGAGAGAGAGAGAGCGAGAGAGAGAGAGAGAGAGAGAGAGAGAGAGAGCAAGAGAGCGAGAGCGAGAGCGAGAGCGAGAGCGAGAGCGAGAGCGAGAGCGAGAGAGAGAGAGAGAGAGAGAGAGAGAGAGAGAGAGAGAGAGAGAGAGACCGGGAGAAAGAAAGAGACAGCGAGTGGCAGAGACAGAGACAGAGGCGGAGAGTGAGCGACAGGGAGCCAGGTAAAAAGGAAGGACACAGTGCTAGGGTATCTTCTGAGTGTTCGCACGTGTTTTCTGAGCTATGGAGATCAACATCAGTCCCATGAGAAGAAGAGAATGTGCCAGCCCCAGCCAGCACTGCTTGTCTTTTTGCAGAGATGAGAGTTTTCTAAGTTCGGGGCCCCCAGTGAGGGAAGCCGCCCCTTGTGTTCTGCCCGTGACCCTGATCGGGATGGATGGAGGACGAGGCGACGTGGTTGGGGCTTTCCCCCCTCCCCGCACCCCCCCCCCCAAGTCGGGAACCTCTCTTTCTACCTCTTTGCACACTCCATTCATTCTGAGACCACCGTTGGCATAGTCCTTTCCATGTTAAACATGATACGCCCTTGCCAAGAGACCCAAGTTCTGGAACCTCCAATGGATCTCTCCTGTATGCGTGGACAAGATCTCTCCAGTCCATCCCGTCAGATGAATGATTCTCAATGATCCTGAAAAACATGGATGAGGGCTAGCGTGGCTAAGGGCTTCCCTGGCGGTCTAGTGGTTAGGTTAGGTCTCCATCCTTCCACTGCACGGAATTGAATGAATGAATGAATGAATGAATGGAGTGAGTGAGTGAGTGAATCAATCAATCAATCAATCAATTTTAAAAGCGTTCATTAAAAAAGAACAAAAATAGACTAGAGTGGCTACCATCCCTCGCCCCCCTCCCTGGCCTCCGGCCCACGATCTAGAATCCCCTGCCCTCCTTGCTCCCACTCGAATACCTCCGTCACTCAGAGGTTGGCCCCGCCCACCTAGGCCGGCCCAGCCATCTGGTCGACCTCTTTGGCCCGTATAAAAAGCGACCGACCGGCAGGTGGCGCCCGACAACGGGCAGTCGAGTGAGCGGGCCGCATCGGGATCGGGATCGGGAGCAGCAGGGCGGCGGGGACACGATGACGAACCCGATCCTCCTGGTGCGCATTTCACCGCTCAGCGACGGCCGCGGACGGGGCACTGGGGAC
>NW_027136089.1:107500-125000 GCF_039906515.1 Pseudorca crassidens | reverse complement strand
ACGCCGACTGGCCTCCTCGGCCCCCCACCAGGGTGCCCCCCCTCGCGGGGCTCGCGCCCACCACCGCCAAACACCCACGAGCCGCGGCCAGCCCCGCGACAACAACACTCTCCCGCGCGCACACCGGCCGCCCCACGTGCCCCGCCACACACGCCTCCGCCGCCGCGCCCGACTCCCCCGCCTCAGGGACCGTGAGCACTCCACCCGGGGACGCCGCCCGCCGCGGCGGCCGGGGCGGGCGACACCCTCACGTGGGCGAGGCCGGCTCGATCCCAGACGGGGAAGGGGGCACGGAGGGCTGGGGGCCGGGGAGGGCCGGCGGCCACGGGGAGGGGGCGGCACGCACACACACAGCGGCGAGGGCCGCGGGGCAGGGGCGCAGGGGCGCCCGCCCAGGGACAGGAAGGGCCGAGGCACGACCGGGCCCGCCAGGGAAACAAGCGCGGGGTCCCACCGCCACACACACGAGGGCGGTCCCACGACGCCTGGGACGCCGGCCGGCCCCGGCCACCCTGGGGGTCTCCCACGACCCGGCCCCGCCGCCGGGGCCCGTGTGCGACGGTTTCCCCCCGCGTGACACGGAGGGACCCGTCCGCCCAAACTCAACCTCCTCCGTCCTCGCCACATCCGCCTTCATCTGAGTCCGACCCCCGGGGCTCGCGCCCCAGGGAAACGCTCCCGAGCGAGGCGACCCGCACCGTGCCCACACACCGCCCCCGGCCGCGACTCGCGGCGAGGGCAGGCGCGACGGGCTCCTCGCGGCTGCGGGACTGGGGAGTCGGGACGTCCGTGCGTCCCCGAACCCCACCTCGGGCTCGCCACCGCGCGGGTCACCGCACGCGCACACACACGCGCACACACGGCCCCGCGCCGGACGCCGGCCTGGCGGGACCCTCCCCCGACTCAGAGGGGGGAGGCGCGGGCCGCGGTAGGCAAAGAGCGGCACTCGGCCCCACCGCGGGGCCGGCGCAAGCCCTCCCGCGAGGGCGAGGGCCTCTGCCGCCCACGTGGCTCTGGCAGTGGCCACCGTGGCCCACTGCACGCTTGGGAGGGGCAGCGGCTGGGGGGTCCGGTACCCCAAGGCTCCCTCTCGGATCGCTAGAGAAGGCTTTCTCACCGAGGGTGCGTCATCCCCCACCCATCGTCTCTGCCCTTCGGGCCCACGGAGGCGCTCCACGAGCCACCAAGTCCACGACTGGCCGTGGGAGGGGTGGGGGGGTCTGCGGTATGGGTAAGCACACGGCCCACTGGAGCGTTCGCGGCCACAGCCTCGGGGGCACAACCTCTGCCGCCCCCCAGGCTCGTCCACCGGGCTCCGGAAGGGGGGAGCACGCCCGAGAAGCGCGACAGACGCCCCCTTCTCGCAGGCCCCGGCCCAACGCGATCGCACCCACGCCCGTGTGCGACTCCCCACACACACGCAAGTGGGGGGCGGCGGCACACGCGGCGTCGGCCCGGCCACGAAGTCAGTCCCCCCCATGGCACACCGTGGGAGGACGATGGCGACGAGGTGGCAGGCCCCCGTCCCCCACCGAGGGAGAGAAACAGAGGCAAGCCCCCGCGCCCTTTACCGTCTCGACCCCCCCAAGAGAGCCACTCACGGGACACACCACCGCGGCGGAGACCCCGAGGAGCACGCTGGGAAAAGGGAACGACACCACCGCTCGGCCTCGCGCGCCTGAGGGACGACCTGGAGCGCTCCAGGGGCACCACAGAGGACCGAGCAAGTCACGCTCACGCGCCGGCAGCGGGCGCGCGGCGCAGCGGCGGGACGGCCCCCACCGACGCGGGGAGGACCGCCCGCGAGGCACACGCCAAGGAGGCGAAGCGAGAGCGTCTGCTGCGTCCGAGGACCACGGCCCCGCCCACGCCATGAGGCAGGAGGCGGGAGACCGCAGGTCAGGGCCGGAGACCACCACCCCTGCCTCCCACACACCCCTCGGCAGGCCGGCAGGGCGTGACAAGAGAGGCGAGGGGCCCGCGGACAGAACGAGAAGAGCGGTCCCGTTCGCCAAGAACGTCCGTCCCTCGTCTGGCGCGACTTAAGGCCCGGCCCAGGAGAGCGCGACATCACCACATCGATCAGTCAATCCAGAGAGCCAGGGGCCACGAGGGCCCCGAGGGAGGAGGGGCACGGCGAGGACCCTCACCGGAGGAGCCTGCTTCAGCCTCAGCCGGCACCCAGCCCCCCCCTTCGCTCCCTCTTGCCTTCTCGGGCAACAGTGGCCGACGACCCCGCGAGGAGAACGCCTGACACGTGGCACGGAGCCTGCGGGTTGGGGTCGTCTCAGCCACCACCGGGTGCCTGCGGCGGGGAAGGGGAGTCACACGGGGTAGAAGACCCACGCACCACCTCGCCCCGCCGCCCTCGGGTGAGCCAGAGACCGGAGGCGGCACCGCGGGTCGGGTCAGCCGGGCGCACACACGAGAGCCGGCGCGCAGGCCCAAGCGGGCGGCTCAAGTGGCAAGGGCCGGTTCGGGCGCCGGACGGCGGTCCAAAGCCCAGCGCCCTGCGCGCGTCCAGAGTCCCAGAACCCCCAGCGAGAGATGCCAGAGGAGACCGTGTCAGCACCTATCTGGTGGTAAAAAAGGCCCATTTCAGGCGAAAAAAATCACGGCGCCCGGCAGCGGGGCCCATCCACGAACCTCGGGGGGGCTCCCCGGGACCTCGGCCCGGCTACCTCTCCCCAACACTTCCCCATCCACAGCAGCCCCGGAGCTCTCTCGGGGCCATCTGGTCGACCCGAGGAGCGGGGGCGGCAGAGTGGAGCGGGGCGGGGCGGGAAAACGTGTCAGAGGCAGCGAGCGGGCCGGGGTCGCCCTCCCCGGATCGCCCGCGCGAGCAGGTACCGTACCGCAGTCCCTCCGAGTCCCGGGCGAAGACTTGGTTACAGAAAAGGAACTATCCCACTCTGCCGCCTCTGACGAGCGGGGCCCACGAGGGACCGCGCCCGGGCCCAGGCCGCCCTATCCGGGCCACCCAGTACGACTCGGGCCGGTCCCCACCGCCACCCCCACCCCGGCCGGGACTCGCGGTGGAGGAGGGGGCGGGGGAGGGCGAGAAAAAGTCGCGTCCGCCGACCGGGACCCACGTGGGCCCGCTAAAGGGCCGGGTGCGCCCTCCCCGGCCACCCGCGCGAGCAGGTCCCGGCCCGTCCGCGTCCCCGGACCCAGGGGGACTTGGAAACATTTTCGCACGGAGGCACCTCCCAGGCGACCGGAGCCCACGAGGGACCGCACCCGGGCCCGGGCCTCTCTCTCCGGGTCACCCCTCGCGGCCCAGCCCGGTCCCCACCTCCGGAGTCCGACTCGGAAAAGCATCGGTCAGAAAGAATCCGACCACCGGGACCCACGCGCGCCCGCCAACGAGCCCGTCGCGCCCTCCACCGGCCTAAACGCACGGGCACGGGCACGGGCCGGTCCCCACCTCCGGAGCGGGGCGCTGTGGGGACCGGGCGGTGGGGGGGGGGGAGGGAGGGAAGGAAGGAAGGAGGGTCGGGTGGCCGGGTCGGTCCCCGCGGCCGGATGCTGGTCGACCAGGCCAGGCGGCCCCACAGACCGGCTCGAGAGCGCGGCGACAGTCACACCCTCATAGGCCTGCACGCCCAATCTCAAGCGACAGCAGGAGGCGCCCACGCCTGGGCCCCACCGGGACAGTCACCGCCAGCGTCGCCCGGCTCCCGGAACTCTGCCTCGGGCCCGGCGGCCGAGTCACAGCCCTCACGAAGGTCGCCGAAGCTCCAGAGACAAGGGACAATATAAAAGCGGCCGCCAGGTGGCTCCCGACAACGGCTCCAACGTCCCCGGGCCGGGTTCCCTGTCGCCGGCCGGCCACCGAGGATGCAGCAGCGCCGGGCCGCCCAAACGCCCGAGCTCAGCCCGCCGGGGCGAGCCGGCGGGCGTCTGGCGCGGCCCCGAGGCGTCCGTCTCGGAGCTAGCTCCGGGACGGCACGACACGGCGCGACCCCGGCAGCAGACGGGGGGGGGGGGGGGGGTGGCCGGGGAAGCTGGGAAGACGTCGCCGGGAGGCCGCCTCGAAGGAAACGCGCTCCCCACGCGACTCCTCGGCGGGGGCAAATCCCACGGAGACGCCGGCGGGGCCCGGGGCGGCCGGCACGGGTGCCCAGAGGGTCACGAGCAAGATCCCCGGCTGCCCGGACGGAGGGAGGGAGGGAGGGAGGGAGGGAGGGAAGGCGGGGACTGGCAAACCGAACCAGGCAAGCACTCAGAGAACAACGCAGGAATTCATCCTCTCTCGAACGGTGGAGGTCTGTCGGAAGCAGACACGCAAAGCCCAGAACCTAGAAAGGAAAGGAAGGATACCCTCCGACCCCACACATACAAGCGGAAACAAACAACTATCTCTGCCCGGACGGCGACAAAGTCCAAAGACAACACATGGGTGCGTGGGTGGGGAAAACGCACCCGCGGTCACGAGAAAACATGGATTTCAAAATGGACTGACCACAGTCCACGGGCGGGGGTGGGCGTGGGGGTGGGGGATGGGGGAGGCGGGGCTCGGGGGAATGCGGGCGGGTGGGGGGCGGAGGGGGGGCGAGGGTGGAGTCCATAGCCATCCACTAAAGAAACTGAGTTCGGGCACATCTACTCAATGCAACACCCCGAGTGCGAGCGTGTGCGTGTGCGTGTGCGTGTGCGTGTGCGTGTGCGTGTGTGTGTGTGGAATGCGGTAAGTATCGACAACGACTGTAGCCCACCGAGACCACGACAAACCATACCAGCGAAGAAGTCAAGCCGTACAACTACTCTGGCCTTCAAAACAAAGGAAAAAGCGTGCACGTATAGTATACGTACGTGCATCGCGTGTGCTTGTGGCACAGGTATACGTGGACGTATAAAGGCCTAGGACAAGCCCAAGCACATCCCGTAAGGGGAGCCTATCCAAAACAGACCAAGGCCTCTCACCACTCAGCTTCCAGAAAACAAGCAACCCAGCGAGGAAAGTGAACTGGAGGCCCAAACTGAACCTTTTCGTAGGGAAAATAAAGAAAAGAAGAGACGAGAAGAGAAGAGAAGAGAAAAGGAAAGGAAAGGAAGAAAAAAGGAAAGGAAAGGAAAGGAAAGGAAAGGAAAGGAAAGGAAAGGAAAGGAAAGGAAAGGAAAGGAAAGGAAAGGAAAGGAAAGGAAAGGAAAGGAAAGAAGGAAGGAAGGAAGAAAGGAAGAAAGAAAGAAAGAAAGACAGACAGAAAGAAAGAGAGAGAGAGTGGGAGTGGGAGTGAGAGTGAGAGTGGGAGTGGGAGTGGAGAGGGAGAGGGAGAGGGGGAGGGAGAGGGAGAGGCAGAGGGAGGGACAGAGAGACAGAGGGGAGAGAGAGAGAGAGAGAGAGAGTGAGAGTTGGAGTGGGAGTGGGAGAGGGAGAGGGGAGGGAGAGGGAGAGGGAGGGAGAGACAGAGAGACAGAGGGGGAGAGAGAGAGACAGAGACAGAGAGAAAGAAAGAGAGAGAGAGAGAAAGAAAGAAAAAGAGAGAGAAAGAGAGAGAGAGAGAGAGAAAGAAAGAGAGCGAGAGAGAAAGAAAGAGAGAGAAAGAAACAGAAAGAAAGAGAGAGAGAGAGAAAGAAAGAGAGAGAAAGAAAGAGAGAGAGAAAGAGAGAGAGAGAAAGAGAGAGCAAAAGAGAGAGAGAGAAAGAGAAAGAGAAAGAAAGAGAGAGGAAGAGAGGGAAAGAGCGAAAGAGAGAGAGAAAGAGAGAGAGAAAGAGAAAGAGAGAAAGAAAGAGAGAGAGAGAGAGAAGAGAAAGGGAAAGAGCAAAAGAGAGAGAGAAAGAGTGAAAGAGAGAAAGGAAGAGAGAGAGAAAGAGAGACCGAGCGAAAGAAAGAGAGCGAAAGAGAGAGAAAGAGATAGAGAGAAAGAGAGAGGGAAAGAGCGAAAGAGAGAGAAAGACAGAAAGAAAGAGAGAGAAAGAAAGAAAGAAAGAGAGAAAGAGGGAAAGAAAAAGAGAGAGAGAGAAAAGAAAGAAAGAAAGAAAGAAAGAAAGAAAGAAAGAAAGAAAGAAAGAAAGAAAGAAAGAAAGAAAGAAAGAAAGAAAAAGAAAGATAGAAAGAAAGATAGAAAGAAAGAAAGAAAGAAAGAAAGAAAGAAAGAAAGAAAGAAAGAAAGAAAGAAAGAAAAAATCTCTCAACCTAAAAGTTTTTGGAACAAACAGACAATCTATGATTTGGTAGGTAAAAAAAATATTTTTGGAACGTACAGTTCTTTGAGACAAGAATGGAGAGGAAAAGAAAAAAAAGACAATAAGAATTCGGAACGCTTAGAAACCTGAATCGGTCACGAACAGGAACTAGGAAGCCATGGTGAACGGGGTCTGTGACACCAGTGTTTCTGGACCGGCAAATGGATGATTCCATTTCATCACGCCTAGAAGCGTACATTTTCACGCAGCATCACTTTTTTAAAATGTTTTTTCCCCAAAGTGATGCTAGAGGTGTGGACTCATACATCGGAACATCTTTAGTCTTTCTGTAATAAGGAGACCGACGTAGGTCCACTGAGACTTGTTGAGCCACGAACGTTTCCGTAGGTCATCTTTGGAAACGATCTAGACGTTCACGAATTCCCTCCCCATCATTCCGCTTACACCAACACTAAAGTTCCTAAAGTGACCCAAAAGGTCTGGGAGAAACTGTTTTTAAGTAGACATACCAAAAAACATAACCTTTCTTAAGGAGTTCCTCCACCTAGAGCTATCGACATCACTTGTTCTAAATCCCATGACGAGGAGATGACCCGTGAACATTTCCTGAGACTTTAGACGGTGTCAGCCATCATCCCCAAGTTCTTTTCCTTGCTGACGAACTTGGTTCACTCCCGTGAACTTATTGGATTTGGGGTCGACGTAGATAGAAGAAAAGGATGACCTCGAATGCCGATCACCCCAAAGACATGCCTAGTTTCATAAAACCCATACGTTGACCCTGGCTATTCTCAGCCGGAGGGTTCATCCTAGATCACGTGAACTTGCAAAACCCTTTGGGTCCCTCTCTAGTAGACTGAATAATTCGGGAGTGCTTCCTCCTAAGCCCTTCAAGAGAGCTCTTTCCCAAGTTAATTGTGGCACTCGGATCCGTACGTAGGAACAGGCCAGCTCTAGAAGGTAGCTACAGACATACCTGTTACCAGGGCCTTCCCAGATTCTTGCACAGCAGTGCCATAGAAACGAAGATCGCTTCCACAAGACTCTAAGGTCAGCAAAGCAAAACTTTTTTTTTAATTTATTTTGTTATTATTATTATCATTATCATTACTATTATTTTATTAAAAGAGATAGCTGGTACACAAGGGAGAAGGCGGTGGGGGGGGCGGGGGGGGGGTTGGGGGGGAGAGACACCGCCCCGAGTTGCTCTGATCACGGAAGGGAGAGTTTGTCTCGGGATCACCGATCCTTTCCAGGAATCCTCCAAATTCTCGGATCTGCAGCAGCTGGTTGCACGGTGGCTACCTATGGGGAATAGCAAGCGCTTCCACGAGGGGAAAGAAGCACATGAGAATTTTCTGCAAGAAAGCACAGGAACAGATAAGGGTTAAATGTACAGTGGAGCTCCTCGTCTTGGGACAACTAGGTATAGTCGTGGTGTCAACAGAGGTAAAGTTAATCTTTTACTCCCGAGAGCCTCGTGTGTGTGTGTGTGTGTGTGTGTGTGTGTGTGTGTGTGTGTGTGTGTGCGCGCGCGCGCGCGCGTGTGTACGTGGGTGGGTGGGTGTGGGTGGGTGTGCGGGTGTGTGTCTGAGACTCAGGCCCCCAGGGCCTCTGTTCTTTAGCTGGCAAGGCCTGTTTGGCCCTAGGCCACTCCCCAGTCCTTTTCCAAAATGTCTGTAGGTCTGTCTCATGCGTGCGTACGTACGTACGTACGTACGTACGTACCTACCTACCTACCTACCTACCTACCTACCTACCTACCTAGAGATCGACATGACCAGAGATTTCATAGCTTTCATTTAAAAACTTTTAGTCAGCCACGAAGCAGGTAGTGCAATCGAAAATTCGCTCTCTTGCTTATTTATAAAGAACCGTTGGAATAGGTGACGTTTATTTCCTCCGATGGCTAAGGCTTTTTATTATCTGTGGGGAAAGACTTTTAAGATTCGTGTTGGTCCCGAAGGAGACGGCGAATTAGTGTTTGGGTGAGGGAGCCCTTCCACCGGTTTGTATTCTTAAAGAGACCACTTCCCCCTCCCCTCCCCCGTTGTTATTTTTTGGGGTTTTTTTTTTGTTTGTTTGTTTCCGTTTTGGTTTTTCTGTTTTTTCTTTCTTTCTTTTTTTTTTTTTTTTTTCCTTCCCTTTGGTTTCAGGGTCTACCTCATCCAGTCCACTGGCCTTAGTCTCAGTCAGGCCATCGCAGGCTGTGTTCACATTTCGGAGGCGGTAGAGATGTGCAAGATCAAGACAGTTCACCCAGAGAACTGGGCGGCGGGTGCCTTGCTGACATCGAAAAGCTGATCTGCTCATCATGCAGTTCCATTTCCCCTCCTCGTCCTCCTCGTCCTCCTCGTCCTCCTCGTCCTCCTCCTCCACCTCGTCCCCGTCCTCGTCCTCCTCCTCGTCGTCCTCCTCCTCGTCCTCGTCCTCGTCCTCCTCCTCGTCCTCCTCGTCCTCCTCGTCCTCGTCCTCGTCCTCCTCGTCCTCGTCCTCCTCCTCCTCCTCCTCCTCCTCCTCCTCCTCCTCCTCCTGTGTGCTTCTTTCTGTCAAGGAGAAGATTTCCAACTCAAATGCAGACCAAAAGATTTCTAGGTTCCAAAACTTCAGGGTTCCATGGATCATGGTGTCCAAAATCTGCACAGGGTCTTCAATAACGGCCCTCGTTCTCAGCGCACACAAGTCAACCCCAGACCAAGGCACCCTAAGGGCAAAAACCCTCCAAGGTTTCTCCCATTAGACCCCGAACGTCAGCACACACCCCCTCCCCCGGTTTCTATTTCGTATCGCGTGCGCTCAGGCAGACGGCAAACACATCGATCGATCATTTTCCTTTAGCGTGTTTCATGAACGTCGCACTGGCCGAAGAAACCTAGGTGTGTCAAAGCTCATCCCTGCGTAAAAGGCTTTGGCTTCTCCGTGAAGGGGTCGAGCCGAGGGACCCAGGCCCCTCTGTCAACTTTTCACTGGATTCATTGGCCTCACTCTTGTCCCAAGCGACGGCTGGTCAGATTTCTCATGGTCATTTTTTGCCTTCTGGCTTTAGCAAGGGTCTTCAACTGGGGTAAAAAGAGCAGGCTTGCTTGGGGCGCTTTCATGGTGGGGAGGAGGGGGTGGTGGCCCATAGAGGTGGGTCCCTTCGATTCACCCCATCTCAGGTAGTGCCCTATGCAAAACGTTTGCTTTCATACCATCAGGATCCTAACTTTGGAGAGTTTCCCTGCCTTAAACGTCCTCTGCCCTCCGCCTATTCATCCACCATCCACCACCACCCCGCTGACCTGTTCATCCCGTCCATGGTTTTTCTCTTCCGAGAAAGCATGTTACCTACGGCTCGTCCCCAGGCTACGTACGTGTCCATTCACCTCCTGAAAGACATGTCTCGGTCACCTCCGAGAGAGTTCTTGGCAGTGAGGAATAAAACCGCCACTGTCAAGGTCCGCGTGCAGGTTTCTGCGTGGACCTCAGCCGTTCGACTCCCCGCGTCACCTCGGGTCCATTCATAGCAAGGAGTCCTCCGAGGGCCGGGTCTTACGGTGAGAGTGTGTTTGGCTGTGAAAAACACCACCCCTGTTCACAGAGTTCCCAAAAACGGGGGGGTGGGGGGTTGGGGGGTTGGGGTGGGGGTCGGGGTGGAGCTGAGGAGGGCACGGCACGTCAGCATACCGAAGCGTCCGGAACCCCGAGGAGGCGGGCAAGGAAGGAAGATGTCCCCGGGACAAAACCTTCCCTCCCCGTCCTTAGGGTCGATGGCTGGACCTGAGAATTCCATGGACACGAGACGGATTTATGAAACCAGAATTCCAAGAAAGGGGACCTGGCTGGCCGAGACCCCAAAATGAGTCTCTTTGGGGTTTGTTAGGGCGGCAGGCCAGGAGACACCCGCCGTGTTCCACCCGACTCCCAAATGGGGCGAGTTTATCGAAGAAAAAAAAAAAAAAAGCCAAACCAAAAGCAAACACACACGCAGACAGAAACCCCAGCAAAACACACACACACACACACACACACACACACACACACACACACACACACACACACACACACACAACTCTGGGTGCGCTATCTGCTGTCCATGATTTCCCGTGCCTTTTGGACATGGCTGATAGGGATGGACATGAAACGGCAGGACAGCAAGCTGGCATCTCGGCCGGCCTAGAGAAGTTTCCCGAGTGAAATATCAGAACCAGGGCGGGGTGGGGATGGGGGGCGCAGAGAGAGGCGGGGAAGGGGGGCCCACGTCACCCGGGAGAGAAGCGGGGGGAGGGGGGCGCTGACCGACCTCGGTTCACCCCGTCCCCCTCCGGCCGAGAACCTGCCTTCGCTTCCTGCCCTCAGGTGTGTGAGAGGAGCAGGTTTCTTTCCCATAACTACCAACACATCATTTCAGTCTTGTTTGTGGGTTTCTTTTTGTGTGTTCGTTTTCTGGACGAGGCCAAAGAACCCTTCCAGTGAGTGGAGGCGTGTGTACAAAGGAGGATCTGACAGGACGGGAGGGTGCGGGTCAGTCCCTGTGCCAAGAAACCCAGAGAATCTGTCGTAGCTGAGGCTCGGGCCTTTTGCAGAAATAGGCCAAGAGAGTTCAGAGTTGATCCTTCACTGCCAAACAGTCATCACAGCAGTTTCCTGGAAGGGATTGTGTTGCAAGAGCCAGCGTGGTGACCCTCAGGCCTCAGGCCTCAGGCCTCAGGCCTCAGCCCGGCAGGCAGGCAGGCAGGCAGGCAGGCAGGCAGCGGCTATTGTCTGTTGGTCCCGCCCCCACCCCCACCCCCACCCCCGTTCCTTCTCCAGAGCTCCTTCCTAAGTCCCCTGGACTGACCTTTGCCAGGAGCGGGGGAGGGGAGGGGAGGTCCGGACGATTCATTCGGCAGGGCCTCGTTCAATCGCTCCATTCAAATGCAGAAAGCTCTCCGGTCAAGTCGGAGCCTTTGACTTTGCCTCGAGCTTCTCTTTAATGAATGGCTTTGTCTTTTTTCTTTCCCCAATTTCCCCACCCTTAGGCTGTCCCCTCCAAACTGCAGGGAGGGAAGGAGGGAGAGAGGTAAGGGATGGGAGGAGGTTGTGTGAGAAACAGGCCTTTTTTTCCAGGCAAAAGATGTCCCCTCCTTTTCCTAACCCAGGAAACCCCACTACACCATTTGAGAATCATGGACATGCATGGAAGCAGATGTCTTCACTTGAGATCTTCCTCCGCAGGAGGACAGAAAGGCGGGCCAGTGTGTCCCTCTTGTGCTGGCCGGTTCTTAAGTCACTTGAATTCAAAATAATCAATAGAGCATGGAGGCAGATTTTGGGGCGGCCTACTCTGGAGCCCAAGAGTTCCCTCCTCTGAAAGTTCCTTGGAACATATTAAAGCTGAGCTGGTGACTCGTGTGTGTAGGGATGTGTGTGTGTGTGTGTGTGTGTGTGTGTGTGTGTGTGTGTGTGTGTGTGTGTGTGTGTGAGTGAGTGAGTGAGTGAAGGAGATTTCTAGATGTCAGGGTCGAAGCAACTTTAGAAGTCTGCAACACCTCTGATGATGTCGTCGGGTGTTTGGTTCAAATTTCGGAGTGGCTCTCAAAGAAACAGGCACGAGGATTGTTTCCATAGGAGCCGTTGTGGCCGTTTCGTCAAGTTCTCTAGCTTCCGTTTGCAGAGCTTCAGGCAAAGGGCCATTTTAGTTCTCAGTGAGGCCAAGTCAAAAGGGTGGGAGAAAATGGCAAACGTTCATGGGGAGAGTCGTAGCCAGATATTGGAGGGAACTCAAAAAACTTCGGGATGCAGTCCAGTTTTCAGGTTAAGAACAACACCCTAAGGGAAACGAGTAGCTCCAGAACTTCATATCCACAAGTGAGTATCCCCGTTTTATGGAAACATAATTTTGGCCTCCAAGTAACGTATGCAAATAACTCGGTTGCCAAGGAAATAAGAAGCCTCACTGAGAGTTTCTGAATTAAGGAAGGTAGGGAGAAAAAGATCAGTGATTCCATCCTGCTGACAGAGGTATAAGTTACCAAATGGAGGTCCATCTTTAAAAATAAAAAAAAAGAAAAAAGAAAAAAGAAAATTGGGTTTTGTTGGTTTGTTTTTGTTTTTCCTTGTACCTGGAAAACAAAAGATTTAAGAATCAGTCCTAATCCCTCTGTCTCTCTGTCTCTTCTTTCTCTCTGTCTCTCTCTGTCTCAGTGTCTCTGCCTCTGTCTCTGTCTCTCTCTGTCTCTCTCTCTCTCTCTCTCCCCCCCTCCATATATACATATACATATATATACATACATACATGTATATACATATACCTACATACGTGTGTGTGTGTGTGTATATGTATATATGTATATATATATATATATATATATATATATATATATATATATATATATATATATATATATATATAAAGGTATTTTACGTAGGGTTTTTTTTTTTTCACATTCTTTTCTCTCATAGGTTTATTACAAAGTATTGAGTAGAGTTTCCTGTGCTATATAGTAGGAGGCGCTTGCTTGTTGATTACCGATTTTATGTACAGTCATGTGTACATGGTCATCCCAACCCCCTAAGTTATCCCCCGCTTCCCCAATCCGTCCTACTTTACACAAGTAGTCATACACATTATCATCCTGTTCATCAGTTCATTCAATCCCGTGTAAGTCATCCTTGTTCTACTTGGAGTCCAGTCTTTCCATCGGTTCTGCCGACCTTGCCTGATGATCGAGCGTGACTGGACGAGTGACGGTTCCAAAAAGTTTGCAAGAGCTTCTGTGAAGGATTGTAGGATTTGCCCAGCGAAGCGGGTGCCGTGATCTGATCACAGGGGAGGCTGTGGAAGGTAGACCCCAAGTGGCAAACACATTTTGTTTTTTTAACAGTCTCTGTGCCACGGTGAGGACATCAGGCTTGCAGTGAGTGAGGGAAGACTTCAACCCACACGGAAGACATACCTACGGCCACAAGAATGTTTGGATGACCCCTAGTGGCAGTGGAATGAAGTCCAGTGGCTGGGGTTCAGAGGGTCCAGAGAGAGGAGGTTTTCTTTCCAGAGAGAAAAATAGTTCCCACCCCCCCCCCCCCCCAGGGTTACAAGCATGACAGGTCAGACGTTGCCGGTAGACTGTAGAAATCTTCCCGCCAATGTCTATGTACAATTGGGGTCATCTTCAAGGCACCATGGGTGGGTGAAGGAATGCAAGGTGGAGTGTGGGGGTGGGGGAGGGGGGAGGTTGGCCAGGGAGTAACCAACCGGCCGGGCCGCCGTCTCCCGTCTGCCATAGCCCCGACCGGCTGTTGACAGGACAGAATGGACTCGATCCACGTGTGCCCCGCCACCCCCACCACCTTTCAACAGGCTGTTGTTGCTGCCTTGGCGTGAACGTCGGTTAGAACACCTCCCTGATACTGGGTTCCGTCCCTTTCGTGTGAGCCTCCATTTTGACGACGACAGACAACCCTTTATGCCAGGGCAGAGAAGACTTCCAGGAAGAAACATCCCATCATGTCTGGAACAGTTAGAACACATCGGTGTACAGACACAAGCCAAAGTAGACTTCACGTTGTTCCTTCCTCTTTGACGACGCTTCCCGTGTCATCGAAGCTCTCCAAGAAACGTACTCAGTTTCATCTCTCTCGTTTCTCAGGAGAGAGAACACATTTTTGGGCTATTTCGAGGGCCCTCTCCTCCTGCATCCTAACTCAAAGTGCGTTCTAAGTCCAAAGGACTTCACCTGTCCTTCAACCGGGGGGCAAGTGTGTCCAAAATATCCAAAAGGTTGTAAAGCACTTAATCGGATATAGGTCACTGTGAAACAGTGCTTCGCTAGCCAGGTCACCGACATCCCAAGGAGAGACTTGCTAGGCAGAGAGAGAAGCTTCTTCTTCAGTTCCGAGCCACACCTGGTTCTTTGAATCTCGAGAGGACTAAGCTGATGTGAGTCCTCCGAGACCTGATAACGGCAACCTAGAAAATAAGTGATGACTTTTGACAAGGCATAAGCTTTTCTTTCTTGCTTCCTTTTCCTTCCTTCCTTCCTTCCTTCCTTCCTTCCTTCCTTCCTTCCTTCCTTCCTTCCTTCCTTCCTTCCTTCCTTTCTTCCTTCCTTCCTTCCTTCCTTCCTTCTCTCTCTCTCTCTCTCTCTCTCTCTCTCTCTCTCTCTCTCTCTCTCTTTCTTTCTTTCCTTCCTTCTCTCCTTAAAGATAAAGGAAGAAACCTTTCCTAATCTAATCTAATCTCTCATGATGGACAGAGCAGACTGATGAAAGAAAAACCCAAACCCTAAACCCAAACCCAAACCTTGTCCTTTTAACATAGAGAGACAACTAAATTCTATTTTTGCACTTGTTTCACGTTGATACGAAAACTCATTTCTGTCTTTGAATCCATCCTCATCTTATCCAGTCAGTCCTGACCACGGATCCGATTCCTTTCCAAAGACCATTTTCTTCACACACCTTTTCCAATCGTCTGTGCCCATTTTTAGCCTGTCCCTCGTTTTCTTTCTTTTCCATTGAGAAGTGACCACCTTTAGGACTAAAATCTCTTTCTCCTTCCCCCAAACATTATCTGCATATCTTCTACTTTGCCTCCCCACTCCCCCAAAAAAGTCCTCTTCCTACCATGAGGATGGCGACATCAGGTAGCTTGGACCACACACGTTCCGTTCCTTCTTTGGAATGCCTCGTCCTTGGACACTGTCTGTTTTTTTTTTTTTTTTTTTTCTTTCTTCAGTCAGTCAGTGAAAGTAAGGAAGCCAACCACAGTGAACAGTGTGAACATGGAATACTTTGTAGAAGTCTAGGCTCCTACCGAGTACACTCTTTCCCTAAAGCACAAGATCTATCTAGGCATGGAACCAAACATGCTCAGTCTCTCCTCCGTAAGAGGTCCAAAGCAGGGAGACCCTTAGACTTGTGGAGCCATGAACATTTCAGTATTTTATCTTATGTGGAGGTGATGTAGACACTCGCTGAGATTTCACCCTGCCAATGGCACTTAGCCAACCTCTAAGCCTAGAGATGACCAGAGATGTTGGAAAGTCTTGAAGTCGGCCTATGGAAAACAATCATTGGGGGGAGAGTTCCCCTTAAACATTCTTATCTCGTTAACATCTATGCCCTCTATTCGTTAGGAGCAGTCCTACTTAGATGATTCGTGAACATTTCATGAGACATGAGGGCGGTTCAGTTCGTCATGGTGTCTACACCTCCCGCCCCCCTCCCCTTTCACGTGAGAGATTTTCTTCCTGATTTCAGAGGGGAGAAGTAAAAGAGAGTCAGAGCGTCCCTCTCGTGGTGTTGTCAGTCTAATTCCAAAACTTCTCTATGCCACGGAGGCACGTTTGGGGGCGGCCTACTCAGGGCCCCAAGACTTTCAAAGTCAAACTCAAGGAGGACGTAAATGTACTTCATGCCACCGAACCCGAACCCGAACCGGTGAACCCGATGGCTTACTAGGAGATGACGTGTCATTGGCCCACCCATTTAAGACACGGAACCAGACACCCTCTCCTCGATGACTCGGAGCAAGTGAGTTCCTGGGGGTGGGGTGGGGTGGGGTGGGGTGGGGTGGGGAGGGTGTCTGTCGGAGAGGGTCCTCTGCTCCAGGTGGGTCCATAAGCACTGCACATGACAGTAGGTGTTCATGGTGTTCTTGGGAAGGAAAGACAGGGAGAATTTTATTTTGAAAAGCTTATCTTCTCACAGCATTTACACTATGAACGATGATGCAACTTCACGGGGGGTGTGCGGGGGCAGTGAAGGCCAGGGAGCCTGGCAACATAGAAGAGCCACGGAGGCTGGCTGTGTGTGACCCCAAGGATGTCCGGCGACTCCTCTCACTTGGGGTGGGGGGTGGGGGGCGGGGGTGGAAGCGGGGGGCGAGATTCCTGTGTGTCTGTCTGCATTCATCAGTCGTGGGAGAGGAAAAACGACGTTCCCTCGACGATCCTTCTGAGTTCTTGCCTGAGAGGCCCCTGTCCCCAAAAGACAGCTCGAGAAGAGAGCGACCCACGGCTGAGGAACGCGTGCACCGTGACCCCCACGCAGGAGAAGCCCAAGCCAGGAGTCACTCGAAAGGGCGGGCTCTGAGCTTGAGCTTCTTCTCGAGGAAGATCTTGGTCCTCCTTTCAGGTCAGGAAGAAGAGGGAGAGGCAGAGCGGCAGAGCGTCCTCGTCGCCCACCCGTCGTTTCTGAAGCGCCTTCAATTCGAACTCATCTGTGTGCCAAAGCGGTCCATTTCGGGGTGCCCTATTCCGGTTCCCTCCCCGCACGGAGAAACATGTTCTGTCCCGATTCACTGAAATGCTCCCAAAGGGCCTTGGTGTGAGGCAGTGGACCTATGCCCATCCTGCCTCCTCTTCAAATCATTTCTACCGATACAGAAGAAGAGACACCACCCCCACCCACCATGGCCTGCCAAAGGCAGTGCAGCAGCTATCCCTGTGGGAGTGGGATCCGGTAGCACGCGAACATCAGTCCAACATCCCTTCCAAATCCATGAGTTCTCATGGAAAATGAGGATGCCCCATGACCGGGGATGGGGGGGAGTGGGGATGGGTGAGGGAGAGGGAGACAGAAAACGAGGAAGGGAGAAAGTGGAGGAGAGGCCAGGAGAGGGAGAGAGAGGAAAACGAGAGAGGGAGGGAGGGAGGGAGGGAGGGAGGGAGAGACAGGGAGGGAGAGACAGGGAGGGAGAGACAGGGAGGGACAGGGAGGGAGAGACGGGGGGGGTGGAGAGAGACAGAGACAGAGAGACAGAGACAGAGAGAGAAGAGAGACAGAGAGACAGAGAGGGAGACAGAGAGAAAGAAAGAGAGGAGGCGGGAAGAAAGGGATAAAGTGGGGGAGGAAGAGCAGGGGTGGGGGAGAGCGCGAGAGCGAGCGCGAGCGCGAGCGCGAGAGAGCGAGCGCGAGAGCGAGAGCGAGCGCGAGAGAGAGAGAGAGAGAGAGAGAGAGAGCGAGAGAGAGAGAGAGAGAGAGAGAGAGAGAGAGCAAGAGAGCGAGAGCGAGAGCGAGAGCGAGAGCGAGAGCGAGAGCGAGAGCGAGAGAGAGAGAGAGAGAGAGAGAGAGAGAGAGAGAGAGAGAGAGAGAGAGAGACCGGGAGAAAGAAAGAGACAGCGAGTGGCAGAGACAGAGACAGAGGCGGAGAGTGAGCGACAGGGAGCCAGGTAAAGGAAGGACACAGTGCTAGGGTATCTTCTGAGTGTTCGCACGTGTTTTCTGAGCTATGGAGATCAACATCAGTCCCATGAGAAGAAGAGAATGTGCCAGCCCCAGCCAGCACTGCTTGTCTTTTTGCAGAGATGAGAGTTTTCTAAGTTCGGGGCCCCCAGTGAGGGAAGCCGCCCCTTGTGTTCTGCCCGTGACCCTGATCGGGATGGAT